>NC_030441.2:2397500-2697500 GCF_001660625.3 Ictalurus punctatus
AGCACTCCCACATTTCCCTCAACACTGCCACCTTTCACTCACCACTACACCTTTCACTCACCACTACACCTTCCACTCACCACTCCCACATTTCACTCACCCCTCCCACCTTCCACTCACTGCTCCCACCTTCCACTCACCGCTCCCACCTTCCACTCACTGCTCCCACCTTTCACTCACCCCTCCCACCTTCCACTCAACACTCCCACCTTTCACTCACCACTCCCACCTTTCATTCACCCGTCCCACATTTCACTCACCCCTCCCACATTTCACTCACCCCTCCCACCTTCCACTCAACACTCCCACCTTCCACTCAACACTCCCACCTTCCACTCAACACTCCCACCTTCCACTCACCCCTCCCACCTTCCACTCACCAGTCCTACCTTCCACTCACCCCTCCCACCTTCCACTCACCCCTCCCACCTTCCACTCACCCCTCCCACCTTCCACTCACCTCTCCCACCTTCCATTCACCAGTCCCACCTTCCACTCAGCACTCCCACATTTCCCTCAACACTGCCACCTTTCACTCACCACTACACCTTTCACTCACCACTACACCTTCCACTCACCACTCCCACATTTCACTCACCCCTCCCACCTTCCACTCACTGCTCCCACCTTCCACTCACCGCTCCCACCTTCCACTCACTGCTCCCACCTTTCACTCACCCCTCCCACCTTCCACTCAGCACTCCCACATTTCCCTCAACACTGCCACCTTTCACTCACCACTACACCTTTCACTCACCACTACACCTTCCACTCACCACTCCCACATTTCACTCACCCCTCCCACCTTCCACTCACCGCTCCCACCTTCCACTCACCCCTCCCACCTTCCACTCACCTCTCCACCTTCCACTCACCACTCCCACCTTTCACTCACCCCTCCCACATTTCACTCACCACTACACCTTTCACTCACCACTACACCTTCCACTCACCACTCCCACATCTCACTCACCCCTCCCAGCTTTCACTGAACACTCTCACCTTCCACTCACCCCTCCCACCTTACACTCACCCCTCCTACCTTTCACTCACCACTCCCACCTTCCACTCAACACTCCCACCTTCCACTCAACACTCCCACCTTCCACTCAACACTCCCACCTTCCACTCACCCCTCCCACCTTCCATTCACCACTCCTACCTTCCACTCAACACTCCCACCTTCCACTCAACACTCCCACCTTCCACTCAACACTCCCACCTTCCACTCAACACTCCCACCTTTCATTCACCCCTCCCACCTTCCACTCAACATTCCCACCTTCCACTCACCCCTCCCACCTTCCACTCACCACTCCCACATTTCACTCACCCCTCCCACCTTTCACTCACCCCTCCCACATTTCACTCACCACTACACCTTCCACTCACCACTCCCACCTTCCACTCACCACTCCCACATTTCACTCACCACTCCCACATTTCACTCAACACTCCCACCTTTCACTCACCCCTCCCACATTTCACTCACCACTACACCTTCCACTCAACACTCCCACCTTCCACTCACCCCTCCCACCTTTCACTCACCTCTCCCACCTTTCACTCACCTCTCCCACCTTCCATTCACCAGTCCCACCTTCCACTCAGCACTCCCACCTTCCACTCAACACTCCCACCTTCCACTCAACACTCCCACCTTCCACTCACCCCTCCCACCTTCCACTCACCAGTCCTACCTTCCACTCAACACTCCCACCTTCCACTCAACACTCCCACCTTCCACTCAACACTCCCACCTTCCACTCAACACTCCCACCTTCCACTCAACACTCCCACCTTCCATTCACCCCTCCCACCTTCCATTCACCCCTCCCACCTTCCACTCACCCCTCCCACCTTCCACTCACCCCTCCCACCTTCCACTCAACACTCCCACCTTTCACTCACCACTCCCACCTTCCACTCACCTTCCGCTCACCCCTCCCACCTTCCGCTCACCCCTCCCACCTTCCGCTCACCCCTCCCACCTTCCGCTCACCTCTCCCACCTTCCGCTCACCCCTCCCACCTTCCGCTCACCAGTCCCACCTTCCGCTCACCCCCCCAACTTTCACTCACCTCTCCCACCTTTCACTCAACGCTCCCACCTTCCACTCACCTTCCACTCACCGCTCCCACCTTCCACTCACCGCTCCCACCTTTCACTCACCCCTCCCACCTTCCACTCACCCCCCCACCTTCCACTCACCCCTCACCCCTCCCACCTTCCACTCACCACTCCCACCTTCCACTCAACACTCCCACCTTCCACTCACCGCTCCCACCTTTCACTCACCCTTCCCACCTTCCACTCAGCACTCCCACATTTCCCTCAACACTGCCACCTTTCACTCACCACTACACCTTTCACTCACCACTACACCTTCCACTCACCACTCCCACATTTCACTCATCCCTCCCACCTTCCACTCACCGCTCCCACCTTCCACTCACCCCTCCCACCTTCCACTCACCCCTCCCACCTTCCACTCACCTCTCCACCTTACACTCACCCCTCCCACCTTCCACTCACCCCTCCTACCTTTCACTCACCACTCCCATCTTCCACTCAACACTCCCACCTTCCAGTCAACACTCCCACCTTCCACTCAACACTCCCACCTTCCACTCAACACTCCCACCTTCAACTCACCCCTCCCACCTTCCACTCACCAGTCCTACCTTCCACTCAACACTCCCACCTTCCACTCAACACTCCCACCTTCCACTCACCCCTCCCACCTTTCACTCAACACTCCCACCTTTCATTCACCCCTCCCACCTTCCACTCAACACTCCCACCTTCCACTCACCCCTCCCACATTTCACTCACCCCTCCCACATTTCACTCACCCCTCCCACATTTCACTCACCACTACACCTTCCACTCACCACGCCCACCTTCCACTCACCTCTCCCACATTTCACTCAACGCTCCCACATTTCACTCAACACTCCCACCTTTCACTCACCCCTCCCACATTTCACTCACCACTACACCTTCCACTCAACACTCCCACCTTCCACTCACCCCTTCCACCTTTCACTCACCTCTCCCACCTTCCATTCACCAGTCCCACCTTCCACTCAGCACTCCCACATTTCCCTCAACACTGCCACCTTTCACTCACCACTACACCTTCCACTCACCACTCCCACATTTCACTCACCCCTCCCACCTTTCACTCACCTCTCCCACATTTCACTCACCACTACACCTTCCACTCAACACTCCCACCTTCCACTCACCCCTCCCACCTTTCACTCACCTCTCCCACCTTCCATTCACCAGTCCCACCTTCCACTCAGCACTCCCACATTTCCCTCAACACTGCCACCTTTCACTCACCACTACACCTTCCACTCACCCCTCCCACCTTCCACTCACCTCTCCACCTTACACTCACCCCTCCCACCTTCCACTCACCCCTCCTACCTTACACTCACCCCTCCCACCTTCCACTCACCCCTCCTACCTTTCACTCACCACTCCCATCTTCCACTCAACACTCCCACCTTCCACTCAACACTCCCACCTTCCACTCAACACTCCCACATTTCACTCACCACTACACCTTCCACTCAACACTCCCACCTTCCACTCACCCCTCCCACCTTTCACTCACCTCTCCCACCTTCCATTCACCAGTCCCACCTTCCACTCAGCACTCCCACATTTCCCTCAACACTGCCACCTTTCACTCACCACTACACCTTTCACTCACCACTACACCTTCCACTCACCACTCCCACATTTCACTCATCCCTCCCACCTTCCACTCACCGCTCCCACCTTCCACTCACCCCTCCCACCTTTCACTCACCACTACACCTTCCACTCAGCACTCCCACATTTCTCTCAACACTCCCACCTTTCACTCAACACTCCCACCTTTCACTCAACACTCCCACCTTTCACTCAACACTCCCACCTTCCACTCACCACTCCCACAGTTCACTCACCACTCCCCCCTTCCACTCACCCCTCCCACCTTCCACTCACCGTTCCCACCTTCCACTCACCCCTCCCACCTTTCACTCACCCCTCCCACATTTCACTCACCACTACACCTTTCACTCATCACTACACCTTCCACTCACCACTCCCACATTTCACTCACCCCTCCAACCTTCCACTCACCTTCCAGTCACCTCTCCCACCTTCCACTCACCTCTCCCACCTTCCACTCACCAGTCCCACCTTCCACTCACCCCCCCCACCTTTCACTCACCACTCCCACCTTCCACTCACCACTCCCACCTTCCACTCACCCCTCCCACATTTCACTCACCACTACACCTTCCACTCACCACTACACCTTCCACTCAACACTCCCACCTTCCACTCACCGCTCCCACCTTCCACTCACCCCTCCCACATTTCACTCACCGCTCCCACCTTCCACTCACCCTTCCCACATTTCACTCACCAGTCCCACCTTCCACTCACCCCCCCCAACTTTCACTCACCCCTCCCACCTTTCACTCACCACTCCCACCTTCCACTCACCACTCCCACCTTCCACTCACCCCTCCCACATTTCACTCACGACTACACCTTCCACTCACCACTACACCTTCCACTCAACACTCCCACCTTCCACTCACCGCTCCCACCTTCCACTCACCCCTCCCACCTTCCACTCACCTCTCCCACCTTCCACTCACCAGTCCCACCTTCCACTCACCAGTCCCACCTTCCACTCACCCCCCCAACTTTCACTCACCCCTCCCACCTTTCACTCACCCCTCCCACCTTTCACTCACCACTCCCACCTTTCACTCACCACTCCCACCTTCCACTCACCCCTCCCACCTTTCACTCACCACTCCCACCTTCCACTCACCACTACACCTTCCACTCACCCCTCCCACCTTTCACTCAACACTCCCACCTTCCACTCACCTTCCAGTCACCTCTCCCACCTTCCACTCACCAGTCCCACCTTCCACTCACCAGTCCCACCTTCCACTCACCCCCCCCACCTTCCACTCACCCCTCCCACCTTTCACTCACCACTCCCACCTTTCACTCACCACTCCCACCTTCCACTCACCGTTCCCACCTTTCACTCACCGCTCCCACCTTCCACTCACCGCTCCCACCTTCCACTCACCGCTCCCACCTTCCACTCACCACTACACCTTCCACTCAGCACTCCCACATTTCTCTCAACACTCCCACCTTTCACTCACCACTCCCACCTTTCACTCAACACTCCCACCTTTCACTCACCACTACACCTTCCACTCAGCACTCCCACATTTCTCTCAACACTCCCACCTTTCACTCAACACTCCCACCTTCCACTCACCACTCCCACAGTTCACTCACCACTCCCCCCTTCCACTCACCCCTCCCACCTTCCACTCAACACTCCCACCTTCCACTCACCGTTCCCACCTTCCACTCACCCCTCCCACCTTTCACTCACCCCTCCCACATTTCACTCACCACTACACCTTTCACTCACCACTACACCTTCCACTCACCACTCCCACATTTCACTCACCCCTCCCACCTTCCACTCACCTTCCAGTCACCTCTCCCACCTTCCACTCACCTCTCCCACCTTCCACTCACCAGTCCCACCTTCCACTCACCCCCCCCACCTTTCACTCACCACTCCCACCTTCCACTCACCACTCCCACCTTCCACTCACCCCTCCCACATTTCACTCACCACTACACCTTCCACTCAGCACTCCCACATTTCTCTCAACACTCCCACCTTTCACTCAACACTCCCACCTTCCACTCACCACTCCCACCTTCCACTCACCCCTCCCACCTTTCACTCAACACTCCCACCTTCCACTCACCTTCCAGTCACCTCTCCCACCTTCCACTCACCAGTCCCACCTTCCACTCACCAGTCCCACCTTCCACTCACCCCCCCCACCTTCCACTCACCCCTCCCACCTTTCACTCACCACTCCCACCTTTCACTCACCACTCCCACCTTCCACTCACCGTTCCCACCTTTCACTCACCGCTCCCACCTTCCACTCACCGCTCCCACCTTCCACTCACCGTTCCCACCTTCCACTCACCGCTCCCACCTTCCACTCACCGCTCCCACCTTCCACTCACCACTACACCTTCCACTCAGCACTCCCACATTTCTCTCAACACTCCCACCTTTCACTCACCACTCCCACCTTTCACTCAACACTCCCACCTTTCACTCACCACTACACCTTCCACTCAGCACTCCCACATTTCTCTCAACACTCCCACCTTTCACTCAACACTCCCACCTTCCACTCACCACTCCCACAGTTCACTCACCACTCCCCCCTTCCACTCACCCCTCCCACCTTCCACTCAACACTCCCACCTTCCACTCACCGTTCCCACCTTCCACTCACCCCTCCCACCTTTCACTCACCCCTCCCACATTTCACTCACCACTACACCTTTCACTCACCACTACACCTTCCACTCACCACTCCCACATTTCACTCACCCCTCCCACCTTCCACTCACCTTCCAGTCACCTCTCCCACCTTCCACTCACCTCTCCCACCTTCCACTCACCAGTCCCACCTTCCACTCACCCCCCCCACCTTTCACTCACCACTCCCACCTTCCACTCACCACTCCCACCTTCCACTCACCCCTCCCACATTTCACTCACCACTACACCTTCCACTCACCACTACACCTTCCACTCAACACTCCCACCTTCCACTCACCGCTCCCACCTTCCACTCACCCCTCCCACATTTCACTCACCGCTCCCACCTTCCACTCACCCTTCCCACATTTCACTCACCGCTCCCACCTTCCACTCACCCCTCCCACCTTTCACTCACCACTCCCACCTTCCACTCACCCCCCCACCTTCCACTCACCCCTCACCCCTCCCACCTTCCACTCACCGCTCCCACCTTCCACTCACCACTCCCACATTTCACTCACCCCTCCCACATTTCACTCACCCCTCCCACCTTTCACTCAACACTCCCACCTTCCACTCACCGCTCCCACCTTCCACTCACCGCTCCCACATTTCACTCACCGCTCCCAGACACAATGAGTAACGAATAAGAAATAACTCAAGATCAGGCTTTTTTCTACCACAGCACTGCTGAATGAATTCTGGATTCTGATTGGTCAGAAGAAAGCAGCATAACACTGATTACAGTGCAGCTGCGACTTATGTTCATTTATACGAACTGCACCTGTATGTTAATCTGAAAAGTAACAACTGGGAAGGAAGGTGTTTTATTTTACAGACGACTTAAACTGTCGTTACATCTCTGGGGAAGATTTTTTTGTGTGGCTGTTTCCTAGCACACCCGCGGCTTTAGCTATGGAGATAATTAGGGTAAAGTCTATGGTGATTATAGTCTAGAAAACATGAAGGCACAATGCAACGGCACAAAAGAGCAGCGTAAAACTGTAATCTAATCTGCTGCACCCTTCTGTGACCTTATCCTGGGCTTTCTCCTCTCCCAGTTTTTAACGAAACTTGTGCAACCTATTCTAAGCAAATTTCCGTAGATAAGCCTATTTGTAAGTCTGTAAGATTTCTTTGTCCCTTTTGTGGCGTGTAGATTTTTAGCTGCTTGTTTTTGTTTCAAATTTGGGAGTGCGTTTCCCAGCAGTGGATGACTAACTCAGCGTTTGCGTAGCTCCTGTGCGCTGCTTTGTAGACTGCGTAATAGACCAGTATGAATGCGGATCTCACCCGCAGCCGTGACCCATGACCTATCGAATTATGAAAGTTCTGAGACCGTGGTGAAAACAGCTCTCTCACTGTAACTGCTTTGCAAACACAGGATTAGTTGGATTGGATTGGATTAGTTTTGATGTAGCTGATATTTTGCTGAATTCTTACATCTCCATCTTTAACAAGTCTTTATTTCACTATTTATTCTCACTACAGATTGTGTACATCAGTAGTCACCAACCCTGTTCCTGGGGGGCATTCCAGAAAACAGGTTTTGCGACTTTACATGGGGAAGTTTACTCAGCATTCATGGATGCTTTTGGTTTCAAAAAACAGAAGTAATTTTCCGGGGATGTACGTTGCCATAACAACTTATTCTCTGAACATAACCTGGTCTGGAGCACTACCTTTTTTTTTGTAGAAGGTCTGTGTCACATCTTGTCTAATTCGCCGCCTCAGGCAGACCTTCTACATCTCCTTTGCAGGAAGTGATAATTCAATATAATTGATATTAGAAATGTCTGTAATACATACACAAACCAAATATTTTTAATCAGGACAACTGCAAACAATTTATTATTTTTTTTTACACTGCCAAGATTCTGTGTGGACGTAGATGGACCCTCGTCTGTACAGGAATCCTCAGCCGTAATCTTTAAGGGGACGATGACAACGATTTAATAATCACATATTTAAAAAAAAAAAAAAAAAAAATGAAAAGAAAAGGGAATGCATTATATGTTAAACGTCTGTGGGCATCCCAGCATCTTCATTTTGTACCTCTGTCACAGCAGACGTGATCTCTTCATCTTCATCCTACAGTGCACGTTACTAATGAGGTCTGGTCTCACAAACGGAAACAATACCTGAAGACAATAGTCACTTTCAGCTGCGGCAGGGCGTTCTGTTGCAGAAGGGTTCATTAATACGCAACTGTAAGGAAACAAAATCATGTACATTCTCAGACAAATACAACTAATACACAGAGACGTAAGGAACATCTAGTAGGGACACTACAATTAAGATTACAGTACTAATATGCTACACATACATTTTACCAAGCCACTTATATCATCATGGGAGGTAGCCGACTCTGATGAACTTCCCCCTGGATTAAGGGACGGTTCCAGCTCCTCACCCGGAGTGAGAGAAGGTGCTGGTGCTCCCCCAGCCATTTTACTGGGGCTCTGCTCTTCCTGTGGATATAGAGCGCCTAGAGAAAAGTTATTATAGAAGGTCGGGTCAATTAGTTAGGACCTAACTAATTAGGCTTCAATTTAGATTACGTCTAATCATCGCCTTAAAAAGTTCTTGATCAACAACAAGGTGTGTTAGATTTTGGTTGGAGATGAAGAGGGTTGGTGACCACTATTCACTACAGTATATTACAGGGTGTCCCAAAAGTGTCCAGGGGGAAATTAACACATTTTTGAGCGAAATGTCTTCCACAATTTTTCATACTTAAGTGTATGTGTATATATATATATATATATATATATATAATGTGTGTGTGTGTGTGTGTGTGTGTGTGTGGTTATAGCAGCTCTAAACATATTTTGTCCCGGAGACAAAAAAAAAAAAAAAGTACAGCTTGTAAGAAAGAAGTGACAGTTGTGAATGAGAACCTCGGCTGGACTTCGTTGAACTTTGAACACGTGAGATAAACACAATAAGCAATAAGTTTGAGCCGGATCAGTGTTTGGACACATTGAGGAACAGAATGCTTGAATTCATGCTGGGACACAGTGTTGGAAAACCATCACAATACCGCCTGTAACCAGCAGATGGCAGTCTTGTTAATGTTTTCAAAACACTACCACATGTTTGGTCTTATTATACTTATGAGGTCCTTCCATTGATATCATTTTTAATACAGATAATTAATGCTATGCTGCAAGTCTTTGTACAAAACAAGGGACAAGACAAACGTCCCCACAAGGTCAGATATTGCTATCCATTTTCGGGGACACCTCAGCATACGTTCAGACTCAATCCGATTGTTCATTTACATTATAATTAGAGTTACACCACTTTACCGGTTCTGTCCGCATCAACATGAGTGACGTGAATAACGTGAGACATATGGCATAGCCTCAAAAATAGTAATAATTATATATATATATATACAGTATCTCACAAAAGTGAGTACACCCCTCACATTTGTGTAAAAATTTTATGATATCTTGTCATGTGACAACACTGAAGAAATGACACTTTGCTACAATGTAAAGTAGTGAGTGTACAGATTGTGTAACAGTGTAAATTGGCTGTCCGCTCAAAATAACTCAACACACAGCCATTAATGTCTAAACCGCTGGCAACAAAAGTGAGTACACCCCTAAGAGAAAATGTCCAAATTTACACTGTTACACAAGCTGTACACTCACTACTTTACATTGTAGCAAAGTGTCATTTCTTCAGTGTTGTCACATGAAAATATACAATCAAATATTTACAAAAATGCGAGGGGTGTACTCACTTTTATGAGATACGGTGTATGTATTTTAAAAGACGTCAAGAGGCGTCAATCTCACTTAAGGCTATGTTTGTTACTGTTTCCCAAAAAGCTAGTATCATTAACCAGGGTTGCCAGGTTCCAGCAAAATTCGGATTATTTGCTACAAATGTTAATAGCACGAGCGTGGGACAGAGCAATTCCCGGCCCAACGGGCCTCTGTCATTGCATTTTGGACCACTAGGTGCAGTAATAATTGTACCCAATACCCATGGCACGCTTTGATGACTGGCGGCAATAGTGAATATATTTATCTATTAACGTTGACTTGTTCAATTTAAGCATAATTTGGGAAATCTGCTTCACATGACGACGCGGCCGTGAAAGGATTACGCACGGCTTATTACAAAAAAAAAAAGAATCCGTACGCGTCGCTTCATTTGGGACCCGCTCTCTCTGGGGCTCGTGTCTTAGCGAGACTAAAGTGCAAACGTGAGCGGTAGATCCGGTAGAGGGTATAATATTCAGATCACATCGCATCATGGTGCTCGAATGGAGGACTAATTCTATTAGGCCTGAGAAGGATCCGGTGCATCGCACTGACGCCTGGCTGAATTAAAGCCTAAACGGACTGGATACGGTCCGTCAGAGCCGATTAGAAAACAGCGACGTTAGACAGAGAGAGAGAGAGAGAGAGAGAGAGTCTCCATGTTCAGCCTTGTCTAAATGTGACTAAGAACAAGAGTAATTAAAGAAAACACTTATAATAAAAACAGTGTGTTGAATTCTGGACGAGGATTTTATCTGGGCCGTGTTCGTGTCTGTGTATTTGCAAAACGATAAGATGACGAGTCAGATTGATGGCGGCGAGGCAGAGGCGAGGATGCCCGTTTCACTTATGTACGTTAGTTCCAGACGAGCGAGCTTTAGAGAATAAACCGGTACGTAATTGCACCCTGATTAGCAGTTAGTTATCGAATTAGCCATTTCGTCTGTTTGCCGTCTTCCGCGCGGCTATCGAAGGTCCCGACTGTACCGTAACGTGAGAGAGGAAGACGGGAGCATCATCAGCTTTGTAATGAAGCTTCAAATGACTAGCCTCATGTATTACCCGAAGATCACGCCGCTCCAGCGTTCTCCGTATGTTCTCTTCCGTATTCTTATATCGCTAATCTTTTCCCAGTCCAAACACCGCACTTATTCGCTCTTAACCAATCAGGGACGACGTGGAACTTTACATCCAGCTCGTTACGTAAAGTCCGGGTGGCTGGGTAATACGACGATAGAATATAATTACAATATCAATATCGCGTAGCATATGGGTCGAAAAGATTCGCTCAGCCCCTACACGCGTGCACGCAAACGAGCAGAAAAGGACACACGTGAGGCGACCTTCGTAAGATTCGAAATATTTATTAAGACATGATGACGTTCTTAAATAAAATCGCTTCACCCGAACAGTTCTTGCATAGATTATATTACAATACCGATTAAAAAAAAAAAAAAAAAAAAAAAGGATTACAAAACAAAGCGGTTATAAAAAAAAAATAAACTCTTCTTCTTCTTTTTCTTCTTCATTGTCTTCCTTAACAGAGAACATCGCTGTACTAACGTCATGTAATTCAAATCATATTTGGAAACGCTTCGTGCTGCAAATGGAGCGAGTGAGGCGAGAGGCGAGACAGACAGAACCGGAGTAAGAAATAAATCTCGTAGCAGAAGTCGAGAACACACGCGGGTTACGTGAAACACGACGGCGTATAAAAAGAGGTTTTTTTTTTTACACGGATCATTGGGTTTGTTTCTTTCGGGGGGGAATTCTTGAGCGTTTGAAAATGAAATCAAAGTGCAATATTTTGTACTTAACTATGGGTTAAGGGACATGTAGTAATTAATTAATCGTTCGGTTGATTATTTATTTATTTATTTTAAATCATGGTTATGATTTCCTGTAGCATTTTTGAAAAGAAAAAAAAAGGTATTAAATTGAAATATGCCTAACGTTTATATAGGCAGCTCTGTTCGAAGTTCACGTTTCTACGGTAACGCTCCACGTAAATGGATTTTCTGCTTCTCTGACAGTCCGAGGTGAAGCTGGAAAGTCTTCACGGTGGATGAGTTTACTCTTTTCTAAAAATGAAAAAAAAATTTTTTTGACGACTTGGCTGAATTCGTGTAGCGACGACGTCACGTGACACGTCTTTTGTCCAAATCTGCGGGAAATCGGCGGTTGTTTCAAACCCCCCCACCAAAAAAACCCGATGTACGATGGATAAAACCGCTTCAGGATTCGCTGTTTGCCGGAAAATAATCTGCTTTTATTTTCGAGAGTAAAATCTGCTTCGTCGGATCACGCGGTTGTGGATTATTTTCCTAGAATGATTTTAATACTCCGGACGAGGCGGTTTCCGTGTGAGAATGTTAAAAGGAACTGGAAATGGTGTCGCTTCGTTTCATAACTGAATGGTCTTACTGGTTTGATGAAGAGAATGTGGATGTTGTTGTTGTCGTTGTTTTCAACTTTTCTTATGTTTTGATGTGAACGACCCTCAAGCTTTACTCTTCTATACAGGATGATGATGATGTTTCCGAGCTTTACATATTTACTTACTAGAATGCATTAGGTTCATTCATGTTTACGTTTAACAAAGCCTGCGTGTGTGTGTGTTTGTGTCACTGGGATGACCTTGCGCCTTTGTTATTTTGTTGGGGGTGAAATGGCCCGTGACCGGGACGACCTGATGCCAGGAAGAGCCTGACGTCTGAGAGCGGTGAAGTCAGATGGCTCTCGTTTCAGTTGGTTAGAAAGGCCAGAGTGCACCATAGCGACAGATGAGCGAACAGCGGGAGGCCGGGCGTAAATATCGCAGTCACACACACACACACACACACGCACACACACACACTGCTCTTTCCGGTGCTTTATTTATTCATCTGTTTATTTAAGAAGGTTGCAGGATGCCGATAGCGTATCTCGACTCACAAGAAAACTGCAGCGAATTAAAAAGCTTTAAGCGAGCACGAAGCGTATAACGGCGCCATGTACACTGTTCATAAACGTCTCGGTGTTTACGACGGCTTTTCTTCACGATGATGAGGTCGATAACTAAAAACGTTTCATTTCAACAATGCCGTGTTGTTGTTGTTATTTGTCCCCTCCCACCCCCGCCCCATGCTAGTCCCGGACGAAAAGATCTCAGGTTCGTACAAAAATCTAAGAAGCATAAATAAACAGTTCAGGATGTGTGCAAGAACGTTTACAAGAACAAATCTGACGTTTCGTGTGTGTGTGTGTGTCCTCCCAGCCCTCCTCGATCGAGTATTAAAATTGTCTTTGATCCTCGACGGCGCTTGTGCAAAAGTTTCTTAACTGTGCCCATAAACAGGAAGAGTCTTACAGCTCGAAAAAAAACCAGTAGAAAGAGTTGTGTGAACAGGGTAGACGTTCCGCCAGACAGGATCCTGTTCGTGAACAATTGTCCGCTTGTGTACGTACTACTGCAGCTATGCGATGAAAATACATTCCACGTGAGTCCTTGATGTGGCGTACAGCTCAGGAGAAAACACTCTCGGCTCAGTCAGCGTGTTCGCCGCGTCTAAAGTCCGAATTGGGTTTAGAAGGTTCTCCGCTCTGTATCCGGAACATTCTGATTCGTCTCGTAAAAAAAAAAAAAAAAAACAAACAAAAAAAACCCCCAAAAAACGAATTGTTCGGGTGTATGCTCCACTCGTACCCGAGTCGAGTTCTGCCATCTGTACCTCCTTTTCTATGTTATATCTGTTTGTCAGGTTTCCTCTCTGGTAGCGTACGTCCTCTGGGGTCTGAGGTCCTAAACGTGCCTTTTCATGTGGAGCGCCAGGTGGTCGGACCGCGAGAAGCACCTGCGAGAGAAACGGAAGGAACGTGGATATCAAGAAGAAATAAATAAAAGGACCCTAACCCTATGTAGCACTGCCTACTGAATGAGTTTTTCTTCTTCTTCTTCGTTTCTTTAAATTTAATGTAAGATAATTCTATTTATTTATTTATTTTAGAGATCAGGAACGACAGATGGTGCTGCTGGGCGTCCTACCAGCTGGTCTAGGAGGTCCTACAGGTTCTGTGCTGTATTTAAGGCTCGGTTTAGGCAGGGAGACCCTGTGGACACTCTTCTGACTGACACACACACACACACACACACACACTTACACACTCATGATCTTATTATAATGGTAATTGGAGTCTCTCCTGACAGCAGTGGATTCCCGAAGGTGTCCAGAAAGGACAAGTGAGTGTAAAAGGCGTGAAGGACTTATTTACATCAAAGAGCGCTATATTGGAGAGTTAATACCAGAGGGTTAATATCGGAGAGTTAATATCTGAGTTAATATCAGAGATAATATCAGAGGGTTAATATCGGAGTTAATATCAGAGGGTTAATATCAGAGGGTTAATATCGGAGGGTTAATATCAAAGAGTTAATATCGGAGTTAATATCGGGGGGTTTATACCGGAGAGTTGATGTCAGTGTTAATATTGGAGAGTTAATGTTGGGGGTTAATATCGGAGAGTTAATGTTGGGGTTAATGTCAGAGAGTTAATGTCGGGGGTTAATATCGGAGAGTTAATGTTGGGGTTAATATCGGAGAGTTAATGTCGGGGGTTAATACGGAGAGTTAATGTTGGGGTTAATGTCGGAGAATTAATGTCGGGTTAATATCAGAGGGTTAATATCGGAGAGTTAATATCAGAGGGTTAATATCGGAGTTAATATCAGAGGGTTAATATCGTAGTTAATATCAAAGGGTTAATATCGGAGGGTTAATATCGTAGTTAATATCAAAGGGTTAATATCGGAGTTAATATCGGAGGGTTAATACCGGAGAGTTAATGTCGGAGAGTTATTGTCGAGGGTTAATGTCAGAGGTTAATGTCAGAGTTAATGTCGGGGGTTAATGTCAGAGAGTTAATGTCGGGGGTTAATGTCGGAGAGTTAATTTCAGAGTTAATGTTGGGGGTTAATGTCGGAGAGTTAATGTCGGGGGTTAATATTGGAGAGTTAATGTCGGAGTGTTAATGTCAGAGGTTAATGTCGGTAGTTAATGTCGGAGAGTTAATGTCGGGGGTTAATGTCGGAGAGTTAATTTCAGAGTTAATGTCGGGGGTTAATGTCGGAGAGTTAATTTCAGAGTTAATGTCGGGGGTTAATGTCAGAGAGTTAATGTCGGGGGTTAATGTCGGAGAGTTAATTTCAGAGTTAATGTCGGGGGTTAATGTCGGAGAGTTAATGTCGGGGGTTAATATCGGAGAGTTAATTTCAGAGTTAATGTCGGGGGTTAATGTCGGAGAGTTAATTTCAGAGTTAATGTTGGGGGTTAATGTCGGAGAGTTAATGTCGGGGGTTAATATTGGAGAGTTAATGTCGGAGTGTTAATGTCAGAGGTTAATGTCGGTAGTTAATGTCGGAGAGTTAATGTCGGAGTGTTAATGTCAGAGGTTAATGTCGGTAGTTAATGTCGGAGAGTTAATGTCGGGGGTTAATGTCGGAGAGTTAATTTCAGAGTTAATGTCGGGGGTTAATGTCGGAGAGTTAATTTCAGAGTTAATGTTGGGGGTTAATGTCGGAGAGTTAATGTCGGGGGTTAATATTGGAGAGTTAATGTTGGAGAGTTAATGTCAGAGGTTAATGTCGGTAGTTAATGTCGGAGAGTTAATTTCAGAGTTAATGTTGGGGGTTAATGTCGGAGAGTTAATGTCGGGGGTTAATATTGGAGAGTTAATGTCGGAGAGTTAATGTCAGAGGTTAATGTCGGAGAGTTAATATCGGAGTTAATTTCAGAGTTAATGTCGGGGGTTAATATTGGAGAGTTAATGTCGGAGGTTAATATCGGAGAGTTAATTTCAGAGTTAATGTTGGGGGTTAATGTCAGAGTTAATGTCGGAGAGTTAATGTCGGAGGTTAATATCGGAGAGTTAATGTTGGGGTTAATGTCGGAGAATTAATGTCAGGGGTTAATATCGGAGAGTTAATGTCGGAGAGTTAATGTCAGGGGTTAATGTCAGAGGTTAATGTCGGGGGTTAATGTCAGAGTTAATGTCGGGGGTTAATGTCAGAGTTAATGTCGGGGGCTAATGTCAGAGTTAATGTTGGGGGTTAATGTCAGAGAGTTAATGTCGGGGGTTAATATCGGAGAGTTAATGTCAGAGAGTTAATGTCGGAGAGTTAATGTCAGGGGTTAATGTCAGAGGTTAATGTCGGGGGTTAATGTCAGAGTTAATGTCGGGGGTTAATGTCAGAGTTAATGTTGGGGGTTAATGTCAGAGTTAATGTTGGGGGTTAATGTCAGAGAGTTAATGTCGGGGATTAATGTCGGAGAGTTAATGTCGGAGGTTAATATCGGAGTTAATGTTGTGGTTAATGTCGTAGAATTAATGTCAGGGGTTAATATCGGAGAGTTAATTTTGGGGGTTAATGTCGGGGGTTAATGTCGGGGGGTTAATGTCGGAGGTTAATGTAGGGGGTTAATATCGGAGAGTTAATTTCAGAGTTAATGTCGGAGGTTAATGTCGGGGGTTAATATCGGAGAGTTAATTTCAGAGTTAATGTCGGGGTTAATGTCGGGGTTAATGTCGGGGGTTAATGTCGGAGAGTTAATGTCGGGGTTAATGTCAGAGACTTAATGTCGGGGTTAATGTCAGAGAGTTAATGTCGGGGGTTAATATCGGAGAGTTAATTTCAGAGTTAATGTCGGGGTTAATGTCAGAGAGTTAATGTCGGGGGTTAATGTCGGAGAGTTAATGTCGGGGTTAATGTCAGAGAGTTAATGTCGGGGGTTAATGTCGGAGAGTTAATGTCGGGGTTAATGTCAGAGAGTTAGTGTCGGGGGTTAATGTCGGAGAGTTAATGTCGGGGTTAATGTCAGAGACTTAATGTCAGAGAGTTAATGTCGGGGGTTAATATCGGAGAGTTAATTTCAGAGTTAATGTCAGAGACTTAATGTCAGGGGTTAATGTCAGAGTTAATATTGGAGGTTAATATCGGAGAGTTAATGTCGGGGGTTAATGTCAGAGAGTTAATGTCAGGGGTTAATGTCGGAGAGTTAATGTCGGGGTTAATGTCAGAGACTTAATGTCAGGGGTTAATGTCAGAGTTAATATCGGAGAGTTAATGTCGGGGGTTAATGTCAGAGAGTTAATGTCAGGGGTTAATGTCGGAGAGTTAATGTCGGGGTTAATGTCAGAGACTTAATGTCAGGGGTTAATGTCAGAGTTAATATCGGAGGTTAATATCGGAGAGTTAATGTCGGGGGTTAATGTCAGAGAGTTAATGTCAGGGGTTAATGTCGGGGTTAATGTCAGAGACTTAATGTCAGGGGTTAATGTCAGAGTTAATATCGGAGGTTAATATCGGAGAGTTAATGTCGGGGGTTAATGTCAGAGAGTTAATGTCAGGGGTTAATGTCGGAGAGTTAATGTCGGGGTTAATGTCAGAGACTTAATGTCAGGGGTTAATGTCAGAGTTAATATCGGAGGTTAATATCGGAGAGTTAATGTCGGGGTTAATGTCAGAGACTTAATGTCAGGGGTTAATGTCAGAGTTAATATCGGAGGTTAATATCGGAGAGTTAATGTCGGGGGTTAATGTCAGAGAGTTAATGTCGGGGGTTAATATCGGAGAATTTGATGTCCAACTTCAATCCAACTGTCAATCATTCCACATTTATATGTCTGTTGACTCATTTGTCATATCGTTAAAAAAATCGACGATACGTATCATAACATATCGTAACGTTGCACTGCTAACTTGCTGTCTGTCTGTATGCCTCTCTCGCTTGTTTCAATCTGTCTGAATCTCTCGCTTTAAAAAAAATCTGTCTCTCTGCCGCTCTCACAATTTTCAAACTGCCTGTCTGCCTCTCACAATTTTCAAACTGTCTGTCTGCCTTTCTCTCACAATTTTCAGTGTCTGTCTCCTTCTCTCTTGATTTTCAATCTGTCCTTCTGTCTCTCTCTCTGTCCCTTTCTCTCTCTTTACCTTCCTAGCCTGTCTGTGTCTTTCTCTGCCCCCCCCCAGTTTGTCTCCATCTCTTTTCCTTTTATCCCCACAGTCTGTCTGTGTCTCTCACTGTTGGTCTTTCTGTCTCTCTCACTCCGTCTGTCTCTATTTGCCTTCTCCCTCCCCCACAGTCTGCCTGTCTCTCTCTCTCTTGGTCTCTGTCTCTCAGTCTGTCTCTCTGGATAGTGTCTCAGACCTACACTTTCCTCACAGCCCAGATAGTCTACACTACATTTCTACAGACGCAGAATTCCTGGGCTGTTAGAGCGATTAGATCCCGGTGCACGTTCCTGTTCCACGCCTGGCACGCGACTGAGCGTTCGGTGTCCTGCCCGTCACCGCACCTTTGTTCTGCGTCTCTCGACAAACCGTGATGATGAAACGTCCGCGAAAGCCTCACCTGTCGCAGTGCGCGCACTTGAAGGGCTTGGCGCCCGTGTGTTTGCGGTAGTGTCTCGTCAGTTCGTCGCTGCGTGCGAAACGCCACTCGCAGCCTTCCCATGAGCACTTGTAGGGTTTCTCACCTAGAGAGAGACACACACACACACACACACACAGACCTCAAGGGATTTCAGACATTAACTCTGCAACAATCGAAATCAGTGTTCATCAGCCTGCATCAAAACAAGCAGAGTTTATAAAAATACACGATGGGGAGAGAGAGAGAGCGAGAGAGAGAGGGAGGGAGCGAGAGAGAGTTATTCATGTGTTAGTTTGTTTATCTGTATAGTAAACCGGGGAATGGAGTCTGAATCAAATTGAGTGAATGGATCAAATCGAGTCGAGTGATGGGGTCTGAATCTAATCGAATTCAGTGTTCATCTGCGTCAAAACAAGCAGAGTTTATAAAAATACACGATGGGGAGAGGGTGAGAGAGAGAGAGAGAGAGAGAGAGAGAAAGAGAGAGAGAGAGTGTTATTCATGTGTTAGCTTGTTTATCTGTACAGTAAACCGGGGGATGGAGGAGCTTATTTGGACGCTATCATTAACGTGGTAATGATGCTTAATGGGGAGGAACTTCATATTTACTGTCAGCCGGCTGCCTCCGTGTGAGCTGTGAGCTGCAGCCACAAATCTTCCCAACAAGCCTTAAAAAAAAAAAAAAAAAGGCGTCTGCGAGTACAAATCAAAGCTAAATTGCATGCGTATCAATTTGGTCCTCTGGGATTAAGAGCGGTGCGGTAAACCAGAGGGGGAATAAAAACGCCCCACAGCGTTTCATCCTTCTTCCTGGAGAGCCGAACGGCCCCGGTGCTATCGTTCGGCGTTTTATTCCGCTGCACCTGGTTTACAGAGTAAATAAGATGAAGGACTAATGAGGACGGGGGAGGGTGTAAAAAAATTACCCAGAGGAACTAATATAACAAGCCACGAGTCAGATTCATGGATCGGTTCCGCTTGAAACCAAAACCCTGAGAAACTCGTATCGATAAAGGAATTCACGCTTACTGGATGAGGAACACACATACACACACACTCACACACACGATCAATGAGGATCAAAGCTGCTTTTACTGCTTTTGCTACGAACTTTTGTGTTTACGTAATTCTGAGAGAAAAGCGATGGACTAATTACTGTTCTTGATTTGCGGAGCTGTTTGTGGCATCTCGATGGAGTTTACAGGTAGTAGGAATGTAACACACACACACACACACACACAAACACAGACCTGTGCCCGCAACGCGAAGCAATTATAAGTCACGGTGGCACGGATGCTGGAGACGGTCACCTAGCAACCAGGCGCGAGCACAATCTGGAACTAGCCAATTACGGCCTGTGCTGCCGAGGGAGGATGCAGTCGCCTGGCAACCGGAGACCTACACGCTCTGTGTGTGTGTGTGTGTGTGTGTGTGTGTGTGTGTGTGTGTGTGTGTGTGTGTGTGTGTGTTAGTGGTGTAAGGTGACGCCGATGCCAGGAATGAGCGGCTGTTCAGCCAAGATGTGCAGGTTGCTTAGAAACCACTCCTACTCCACACTCGCAGAAACAAACACACACACATTCCTTTCCTCTCCTCACTTTATCTTTGTGTATCTCTCTCTCTCTCTCTAAAGTCTCTCTCTCTAACGTTTCTCTCTCTCTCTCAAGTCTCTCTCTCGCTCTCTCTAAAGTCTCTCTCACTCTCTCTCTCGCTCTTTCTAAAGTCTCTCTCTCCCTAACATTTCTCTCTCTCTCTAAAGTCTCTCTCTCTCTAAAGTCTCTCTCAAGTCTCTCTCTCACTCTCTCTAAAGTCTCTCTCAAGTCTCTCTCTCGCTCTCTCTAAAGACTCTCTCTCTCAAATCTCTCTCTCTCGCTCTCTCTAAAGACTCTCTCTCTCTCTCTAAAGTCTCTCTATAAAGTCTGTCACTCTTTCTAGTCTCTCTCTAACATTTCTCTCTCTCTAAAGTTTTTCTCTCTAACATCTCTCTCTCTCTAACGTCTCTCTCTTGCTCTCTAACGTCTCTCTCTCGCTCTCTAAGACTCTCTCACTCTCTCTCATAAGTCTCTAACGTTTCTCTCTCTCTCTCTAAAGTCTCTCTAACGTCTCTCTCAAGTCTCTCTCTCTCTCTCTCTAAAGACTCTCACTCTCTCTCGCTCTCTCTAGCTCTCTCTAAAGTCTCTCTCTCTCTAAAGTCTCTCTCAAGTCTCTTTCTCTCTAAAGACTCTCTCTCTCGCTCTCTCTAAAGTCTCTCTCTCTCTCTAAAGTCTCTCTCTCTCTCTCTAAAGTCTCTCTCAAGTCTCTCTCGCTTTCTCTAAAGACTCTCTCTCTCGCTCTCTCTAAAGTCTCTCTCTCTCTAAAGTCTCTCTCTCACTCTCTGTAAAGACTCACTCTCTCAAGTCTCTCTCTCAAGTCTCTCTCTCACTCTCTGTAAAGACTCACTCTCTCAAGTCTCTCTCTCAAGTCTCTCTCTCACTCTCTGTAAAGACTCACTCTCTCAAGTCTCTCTCTCAAGTCTCTCTCTCACTCTCTGTAAAGACTCACTCTCTCAAGTCTCTCTCTCAAGTCTCTCTCTCTTTCGCTCTCTCTAAAGTCTCTCTCTAACGTTTCTCTCTCTCTCTAAAGTCTATCTCTCTCTAAAGTCTCTCTCTCAAGTCTCTCTCTCACTCTCAAGTCTTTCAAGTCTCTCTCTCTTTCGCTCTCTCTAAAGACTCTCTCTCTCTAAAGTCTCTCTCTCACGCTCTCAAGTCTCTCTCTCAAGTCTCTCTCTCAAGACTCTCTCTCAAGTCTCTCTCTCTCTCTCTCAAGTCTCTCTCTCTCACTCTCTCTAAAGACTGTCTCTCTCTCTCTCACACTCTCTAAAGTCTCTCTCTCTAAAGACTCTCTCTAAAGACTCTCTTTCGCTCTCTCTAAAGACTTTCTCACGCTCTCTCTCTCTCTCAAGTCTCTCTCCCTCTCTCGGTTACTCGTGTAAGAACAGACAGTGATGATGGATTTATTTAGATATACAGCGTGTATATACGATCCTGAGCTGAAAAAGAAACAAAAACGAAACTATTAAACGTCAACACAGCAACTGCAACACTACATCTGTCTCACTCAGTGTCTGTCTGTTCTGTCTGTCTGTCTGTCCTTCCTTCCCTCGCTGTCTCTCTGTCACTCTGACCACTCTCTCTTCATGTCTTCATACATTTTTCCACTCTTCTTCTGTCTCTCTCTCTCAAATTCCAACCTGTCTGTCTCTCTCTCGACTTCCAAACTGTCTGTCTCTCTCTTAATTTCCAACCTGTCTGTCTGTCTCTCTCTTAATTTCCAACCTGTCTGTCTCTCTCTCAACTTCCAAACTGTCTGTCTCTCTCTTAATTTCCAACCTGTCTGTCTGTCGCTCAACTTCTAGCCTGTCTGTCTGTCTCAATTTCCAACCTGTCTGTCTGTCTCTCTTAATTTCCAACCTGTCTGTCTGTCTCTCAATTTCCAACCAGTCTGCCTGTCTCTATCTCAATTTCCAACCCATCTGTCTCACTCTCTCAACTTCCAAGCTGTCTTTCTCTGAAATTCCAACCAGTGTCTCTCTCTCTCTATATATATATGTATATATTTCTGTCTGCATCTCTCTTTCACACATTGCTCTGTCAATCCCTCTTCACTTTCTCTACATGTCTGTGCCTGTTCCCCACAGTATGTCTGTCTGTCTGTCTCTATCTCTCTCTCTCAAAGGAATTGTTAATGAGGAAAACATCTGGAGAGAAATTTCAGTAAATGAGCAGTGACCTCCTTTAGGTCCAACACGTGTGACGAGCTGTGGTCTGACACACACACACACACACACACACACACACACACAGAGACAAACTGGCACATCTCTGTTACTTCCTGGATGGATTGAAGGTGTTGAGAGTTACGGCTTGTTCCCGAAAGCCCGTGATGGAGTGCTGAGGCGGCGTTGAGGAAACGCCGTGATGACGCAGGAGCTGCGGTGTTTATTATGAGCTTCTGTAGGTGCTGTGTGCAGTAACATGAGATTTCCTTGACTATTTGTGCTGTGTACACTTGCTGTGTATGTTCCTACCTGTGTGTGTCCTCTGGTGTGCCTTGAGGTGTGAGCTCTTGGTGTACACCTTCCTGCAGCCGTCGAACTGGCAGCGGTGCACTCTCTTCTTGCTGTCGGCCGAGTCTCTGCCCCCCGCGGTGCCGCTCGCCTGTTCGCCGTCGCTGGGTCCGGGCGAGAGCGGCCGCGCCATGGCCAGTTTCAGCATCAGAGTCCCGTTGGCCGTGGTGCACAGAGTGTGGGTGGTCTTGAGAGAATGGTGCTCCAGTTCCGGGGACGAGGGCGGGGTCAGCGATGTGAGCGCGTTCAGCCGGGCTACGTCGACGCTACGTCGAAGCTCGGAAGGCTCCGGGGTGGACGGCGAGGTCAGCGGTTCCCCGTCGAGGCGCAGTGGGGACGATGTCACGCTGAAGAGTGACGTCTTGAGCGGTTCGTCCTCTCCATGCCCGTCCATGAAGTCTGGACAGAGCAATCGGTCCAGTTCGTCTTCGAAGAGCTCCGATAGACGCTTGGGCTCCGTTTGAAGGTAGCGCTCCAGCTCTAGACATGTCTGAGGAAACGGAATCAGGGGTCAACAGTGAGGGACAGGAACGCTTCACCAAACAGCAAAAGGTGGCATTTAACGTGATCCATAGATGACATTTAACATGATGCTTATACGTAACCCGCATATGATGGCACACACTTTTTTATTTGTCCTCCCTGTCCACTAACAAATGTGTAAAGAAAAAAAAAAAGCTTTAGGTTAACACACACTACAGTCTTCCACGGTTTCCCCTCGACATAAAATAACGCAGCAGGAAAAAAAGATGAAGAATCAGTCTTTCCACAATCTCAACTCAGTCCCAGTAGTGCTGCATGATGGCAATGACGAATGGTGTCCACTTCCCTGACCCACTCACTGATGGAGTCTCTCTCTCTCTCTCTCTCTCTCTCTCTCTCTCTCTCTCTCTGGCATGTTATTTGCCTCAGCAGGTCTTCAGAGATAGATGGTTAGACCGTGATTGATTACACAGCGGCGACCGGAGCTCTCTGGAGCTGAAAAAACACAACTGACCTGAATTACCTGCTGAGGGATGGAGAAGGAGAGAAATAGAAAGAGAGAGAGAGAGAGGGCGTGCAAGAGAACGAAGAAGGATGCCGAGCGCCAAGGAGAGTTCGATAAGGGTTACAGAGGGTCGGAAAAAGGGAGACTGAAAGAAAGACGAACTCGCGTTCAAAAAAAAAATATCGCGTTCCGATATTTCTTTACGGTAAACGAGTGACTCATCTTAAAAATGAAACAAAAACAAAAAAGCAGTTCCTAGGTATTGTCACAGCCTCCCACATTGCATCGCTGTTCCCATGGTGCACTTGCATTTGATTCTGTTCTAGTCCTTTCTCTGCCCTGTCCTGTTTGGGTCTTGTTACCTGATTGTGTACACCTGTTCCGTGTTAGTGAGTATCGATGAATAGTCCAAACGTTTATTTTTTGGGTTTTTATTAAAATCTTGCTTGTGTATCGTTAAATCCACACCTTGCGCCTTCTGGATTTGATCCTAGTCTAATAGTGCGATAGTACTTACTTTGTAAATAAAGTATCTGAGGGATTAAATGCGACGTCCGAGCCGAAACGTCCCTGTCCGTCCCGTTTTTTTTCCGAAGTGTTAAAGCTTGAGTGGTTTCGAGCGCGGTACGTCTTTCCACCGTAGTCGTGGTTGCAGTCGGGATCCACGTCTTGCGTCCGAAAGCGTTTACGAATCTAGACACGTTTCCGAGGTCGTGCGACGTTCGCGCTCCAAACCACCGTTTGAGTACGGCAGCCATCTTGTGTAGTTAAGTATAATGTAGCGGAGTATAATCCCTGTATTACACCTGCCTGCGTGTGTTTACGCTACCGTGTTTACGCGATTCCTCGTCGCAATTTATGTCCAAACGTTTCACAAATTAGGAAAATGCTGAAGCTTAGGTCGCTGTTTATTCTAGTTATTAAAACAACACAGTCAAAGTCGTGTTTGTCGTTACTGTAACACTAAACTGCATTTTCGCTCGTTTGTCTGCTTTTATTTCCCCTAGCTGTGCTCCCATCACTGATTTGGATATATTGGACCTTCTGTTTAGCCGCGCCGCGGGTGCTAATGGATCGAAATGTAACGTGCGTGTTCGTGATCTTGCTCGGCGATAAAATAACTTATTTATTTATTTCATGTCGCCGCTCGGTCCGAATAAACAGGCGCATAAACATGATACATCCATAACTATTAAACTCCGTGCTCGAGGAACATCCCGCTGTTAAAATATCGTTAACGATGACGGCCTTAAAGCGAGAGTGCTTGAAGGAACACGTGAACGTCTCTCGCTTTTCTATCTCTCTCTCTCGCTCTGGTCGTTTGGCTTTGCTTCGAATAATAACTGACGCAGATGAACCAGTGAAGGCAGAACGGACCCTGGTGGTCAGGAAGCGTGTTGCTGAGATGTGGAGCGTGGCACCTCCAGATGGAGGGGTAGATAGAGCTCGGGATAGACAAAGGGGCAGACGGTGGTTCTGGATGAGCCACCAGGAGCGAGGGCCAATTGGCTGCTCTTTTTCTTTCTTATCTCTCTTTTCTGTCACTGTTCACCCAGAGGTCCTGACATTCTGAGGATATTGTTACTGAAAATGCCAGTGGAATCGAATTGTCTCTAATATATGGATGTAACCCCCCCCACCCCCGCTATTAGCCTTCCCCAACCCCAAACCCAAATATAATGACTGCTTCATCTTCGACTGTCTAGACTACTGTAGGTGCGTATCAGGGCATATCTCCATTATTATTCGTTTCTCCTTCCAGGAAAAACAGTTCCGTCTAACAGGGATGAGACGATGGATGGACGGACGGACGGACGGATGGTACTCGTTCACAGAATGGTTTCCCCTCAGCCGTTTTCTTGACGCGCTCGATACGATAGATGTTGGATCAACAATTGGAGCTAGGCATGTTGGCTGGAGACTGATGGACGGGGCGGCTCATTCGTCCAGTCCAGCAATAGCTCATCGATCTGTAATGTTAAACTTAGGCCAGGAGGTGGACACACACACACACACACACACACACACACACACACACACACGGATAAACGAACCTCTGCCAGCATGTTAAGGAGCAGGCTTATTGCCAGCTGGCTGACAGTTGATCAATGAGAGCCAAAGATCAATAAATTTGGGGGGGGTTTACACACACTCGTATACACACAGTCAAATATAAAATATAGACGCTCACTGGCAGGTTAATGTTCGCGGCTACCATCAGAACGGAGGGAAAAACTTGCCGGACCATCACACCCCCTTTGCGATTCTTCAACAAAACGTGTAGAAGCACACAGTTGTCCAGAATGTCTCTCAGAATGTCCATAAAGCCAGCTCCATGAAGACATGGCCGGTCAAAGGTCGCAGTAGAAGACCTCCGACCTTGTTGTAGTGGTTGATGTTCGATTTTGGGACCCTAAGGTTAGCGCTAACGGAGACGACGTTCATGTTAATGTGCGAACAGCATCCTTAGTGACCGCCTCATCAGGATCATGGTACATGAACGTGTATATGTTTCGGGTTTTGACGCGGCGTCGGAACGCCGGTCTGCCCTGTTATACGCACACGGGGTTGCACTGAACGCGGCCTGACGCCCGCTGACACTTCTAAGCAACCGTGAAAACAAAAAAAGCAGCGAAGCCGGCACTCGTGAAATGCATCCTGAGCAGGCTTAACAAAGCCGGAGGGGCGCAAAGAATGAAACAACAGACTCGGCTTAATATCGGGAAACTTCTCATCTCCCTCGTTGATGCCGGATGGTAATAAATTTCTGATGGGCGTGCTTATCTCCGGCTGTTGCTACCTCAGCACGCCGTCTCCTCGGCTTGTCTGGAATGGCTAATGGCTTGTTTCAAAGGGCGCGACGCATGCTTTGAGACTGATAAGCGAGCGCTAGCGATGTAGCGCCTGCCCGTGACATAACACCAATTAAGGAATCACACACACGCACACTCACTGCGGTACGTTTTTATGAGCAGATAAACCTCTCCGAGCCTTTTATTATTATTATATATATATTTTCTGCCGCTCTTGTATTTTAATGCGCTACGCTTGGGTTTAGTGCCGAGAGGGGGACGGCTGGGTAATTAGCAATAAAATCGAGCGCTCTGATAGCCGCGGATCAATCGGCGCAGGACCGTTTGATGGGCGCTTTTATCGTGCGCGTGTCGGGAAGGGGTGTGAAAAGGTTCGTTATTTCGTTTCAGGACAGGAGCTCAAGAAAATCCATGAGGCGCTGAACGTCCTCGACGCGGACCAGTTGCGTGACGGATAATGAGGAATCTCCGGAATGTGTGATGTTTGATAATTTCAGGTTATGAAATGAGAAACGTCGAGAGGCTGGTTACATGGTGAGGTGGGCTGGAGCTGAGTGTTGTGGTGAAAAGGCTGGGTTTCGGTCGCGCCAAGAGGAACGCTGGGCGTTTCAGTACCGCTGGGTTTTTTAGATTTAATCGTGAACACCAAAGAGCGAGAGCGTCGTTACTTATTCGCCATCTTCCGGCGATGTTCAACGTGAGAAATCCAGATGTTGGCGTGGAGAGCGCCCGGCTCAAAAGTCCCAGACGCCGTTGAAACCCACCTCGGCTAGTTAGCGATGAGTAGAGAAGACTGAAACGCTAGACGAAGTGCCCTGAAGGCTTTTCTGGTCATGTTGGTGTGATTTAGCATGCAGGGAGAACTGACGAGGCTTTTTTTTGGAGACCGGTAGCTCCGCCAGCCTCTTGCTCTCGCAGCGTGATGTTTTGGCTTCATTTCCCTTGATAAGGGAGAGGACCACGGGTGTGAGAATAAAGCCGTTTTCGCGCCCTCTTCAGCCAGATTTGTGGCTTTGTTCTGTCCGGATGCATGTGCCCGGGGTTTTCATGCAAAGTAAAATGTATCTCGACGTACCCGATATCTGCGGAAAGTCTCGAAAAACGTTCTCGCCGCGCCCCTGGTGGCGGGAATCGGAGTCCAAACTCCGTGACCGAATAAGAATAAGAGCGGGATCATTACGCGCATCGGGAAATCGATTATAGAGTGGCACGCCAAAAATACGATCTCCCGGCCTAGCCGTGCGCTCGCTCGCTCGCTCTCTCTCTCTCTCTCTCTCTCTTCCTCTCAGAGAATTTGATACGGAAATCGATCAGGATTTGAGGTTTTCGCTCAGGTAGAACGTGGAGCGGGAACATATGGAAATACAGCTGGGTTTGCATATGACACACACGCAGCGCAGAAGTGCTGACCTAAGGCATCTCCTACACAGCAGTTCACCATCACACACATACACACACACACACACACACACGGTTATCCTTGTTCTGTCTGCTGTGCCTGAAAATCGAATAGTCTTAAAGCAAGTGTGAGCTCATGTATGATATACTGTAATCTAGACGCGGTACCACACTCTACAATCGAACGCTATAAGTGTAAATATATATATAGAATAAATAAAATTTAGGTGGGGTTTTAAAGCAGACACGTTGAATTTAATTCGCAGGATTTTAATGACGGCACGCCGCAACCGATGACATCATCATCTCTCTGAAAAGCTGACGAAAAAGCTTGCTTTCAGAAACGAGCCTATAACCACTGAAGGGATAAGATCGCTTTAAGATTCTGAAGCTTGTGGCCAGAAACGTGAAACATTTTTTTTTTTTTAAAGACCTGGCAGCGTGTCGAGGCTCATGTCTGTCCGGCCCTCTGAAAACGACGAACTGTAATCTCAGTGATCGGGAGCTTGGAGAGGACGTGTTTACTGGGATGTTGAAAGATCCCGGGAGTCGACCTAAAGGGTCAATGACCGGCAAAGCGGTTTCGTTTTCGTACGATCTGGCTCCGTCAGCAAGAGTCAAAATAGTCACTAGTGCTTCATGCAACGTGTTTCAGTTCAATTCAAATCTCTTTCAGAAATACATACACACAGGATAGAGATTTTCAGTGTGTGGATTCAGCCCTGTTGAGCGAGCTGGTGGTGACGGTGGTGAGGGAAATCTCACTAATACGGTATGAGGAAAAAACCTTGAGAGGAACCGGACTCAGAAGGGAACCCGTCCTCATCTGGGGAACGACGGATAGCGTGAAAGTAAAGGGAAGTTCATTATGGTTTTAATGTGAAATCTGTTTTGCACTAAAGGAGACCCGAGTGTAAAACTGCATGTGGTAATCGCAGTCCCGAGGCCATCGCAGCAACCACAGCGAGAACGTCCATGAGGAACTGAGGTCCAAAACCATTTCCATGGTACTTCAAGCGGCGTCGTCCTCAGCGATCTCCAGACTGCACGGCTTGGAGTCGTCCTCGGTGGCAGAACGTAGCGTCCAGTTGATGAGAGCTCCATCCAGAGGCTTCGTTTTGCTCAGCTGCCACTGGGTTTTATTGAAGATTTCACAAAGGAAATCTGAATGTGATTGTTTTTCCTTCTCGGTCTTGCCAGTCCAGACTGCACCACGCGCTCATTTCGCTCATAACAAGTTTGAACGATTGAAAAAAAAAAATCATCACAGAACAACCATAGAAAAACTTCTCAACCCGTTAGGAAAAACAAGACGTTCCGGATCATAAGCGTCACGCCACCTTCGATGAACGACTAGACGATTACGCAAATAATTCGTCGACAACATTTCGTGGATCTGTTGCGTATTATTTTGTGTCATTTTTGAAGCTCTGGCTCGCACCGTGTCTCTGTGGTCTTGTAGACGAGTCGATTCAGAGTCGAATCGGGTTTCTCGAGCCGATCTGATCGCCGGCTGCGACGTTCTCGGATCGTGCCGACGGGGGAAATACGCCACGGCACGCAGAGAGACTCGTTTCCGTCGAGCGCTGCCCTTTTCACCACCCCTTCAATCATACCGGTCGGTTCTAATTGGCGAGCTTTTGGGTTACGGAGTGACGCTTTTTGGACCGTGCGGTTCTTCACATACTTTGCGCTGTCTCTCTCACACACACACACACTTTATACAAGTCCGTGTGAAAAGATTGCGCTCGTTATGTTAAAGGCTTGATAAAGAGCCAAGAAGCTCGGCTGGAACACGGTTGGAAAATATGGCCAAAATGCCGCCATTTTGAGAATCACAACGCAAACGTGTATAGTGATGCGCTGATCTAATCTTAACCCCACTTTTTGACTTACACAATAGAGACTTTTTTTGCCGGAGCTTCTCTTTCGTTCACACACACTCAGGATAGCGCGCGTGCACGCACACACACACACACACACACACACACACACACACACACACAGCCAGAGATTGTAGTGAGAAGGAAAAAAAAAAAAAGATCTCCGTCTAGACACTAATTATAGTCTTGTGTTAATTAAGGATATTCCACCACTCCACTGTTCCTCGCTCCGTCTCTGTGATAACTATATCGCACTTGCTGACTGCACCGACGTGACGAGAGCGGCCGATTCGTTCCTTTGTCGCTTTCGATTATGGCCGCTTGCCAGATGTAATCAAATCAACGCGCTGATTTTTTATCAACCTCTCCGACATCGTTTGTCGCTCCATTACATGGAGTGTTATCTCAGGATCTGTCATGACGAAGGATGTGCTCGTTAACGGCGTTAATATCCGCCGTCGGGTCTGTTGGGAAAAAAACGCTCGGCGGTAGGACGCCACACGCCGAGTTTCGTTCACGCGTCTGAGTTAAATCCGCTGACGCGCACGGTAAGAAAGAGACCCAGACGGTCCGATCTGAGCGCAGCGAAGTTATCCCAGGACCCGACGACAAGACGTTAGAAATAAATACCTCCGTCGCCACGTTTCGTTTTCTGGCTGTTCCTAGGGCCTGAGAAAAAAAAAAAAGCACGCTCTGCACTTTTCCCTCTGTTTTCCTGTCTTCGCTCATCAGCGCTGAGCTTCAGGCCGGCTACGTCGGCTCGACTGGTTTATTGCGAGAGCAGGAGTGTGGGATTTCATCGAGTGACGTGAAGTCAAACTGTTATCCCTCGTATTTTCTTATCTGATGCATGTCTAATTCTCTTCTTGGCTTGAAGGACAAAGCATTTGTATGCAAACCGACGTCATCCCTTTTTCGCTCGCATGCGGAACAAATGAAACGTGGCCTCAAAATCCACCCCCCTCCCCACCGGACCCCCTGTGATTCAGGTTTCTGTTTAATGCTCTGAACCTGACACCAAGCTTATATGTTTATCTGAAAATGATGATGAAGAAGAAGACGTAAGTTCTTGATCCTGTCCTTTGGGAGAATAAATGTGAACCTTCTGAATACATGAAGTGCTGTGCGAGCTCGGAGCTAATCGGCAGCGATGCTAGGGAAATCGTTACCGTATCGCCGACAAGATCTACTGAATACTGTAACGCCTGAGCAGACGTCGATATCCGATTGAAACTTGAAAAAGTTCTACATGAGGTCAGGAGTCGAAGAGGAAAGGTGCACAACTTGATAACATTTAAGATGTCTATATTTTCAGAAGAAGCTAATAACAATTCTGATAATCAAATGTTTCCACAGTAAAAAAAAAAAAAAAAAAACAAGCTCCATGTTGGATGTGCGAGTGGTGCGTTTTTACTAACGCAGATCTTCTTTCGGCCTGAAACCTCTCCGGTGCTCACGTGTCTCCTCAGCACGTTCCTGCAGCCACAGCAAGATTTCAGAGATCTAAAAATAACAGGACGCTCTGAAATGGATGCAGAGAGAGAACAAAAGATGCTTTGACTTCCCTTTGGAGCCAAAAATAGACACACAAAAAAAAACCAAAACGCCCCACCTCGACCTGGAATAGTCTCTGCAGTGTCCCAGGAGCTCTGTGTTTATAACCATTAGTTAAAACACTGTCCCGATATCACCTTCTTATCGTTTTATCCACAGAGGCGTAGATATGTAAGCGCTTTCCGTTGACTGATCCCGTGAGCCTGTGTGGGCGGAGCTAATTTCTGGGCCGGAAATGAAGGCACAATTTCTAGGCCAGTGGCAAACGTAGTGTTCGGAATTGAAAGAGCTAATATTGTGGGAAATTATTTTATACATTAAGGTTCATTTAATACTGAAGGTGTTAATTAAACCCTGTGGGTAATCAGTGTGTGTGTGTGTGTGTGTGTGTGTGTGTGTGAATCACCAACTGACTGAAAACCTTTATTAACCTCTCAGACTCATTATTCGTCAAACAATAATTACACATTCATTTATATTACACAATAAAATACACCAGCTTGTTGTGATGTAACAGTCTGTTATTGTGTTTAAAAGTGTTAAAAAGTGTATGAGTGTTAGTGTGTTTAAGAGTGTTAGAGGGTGTGAGAGTGTGAGAGGGTTAGAGTGTGAGAGTGTTAGAGAGTGTTATAGTGTTAGTGTGAGAGACTATTAGAGAGTTTTAGAGAGTGTGAGACTGGTAGAGAGTGTGAGAGTGTTAGAGAGTGTGAGAGTGTTAGAGAGTGTGAGAGGGTTAGAGTGTGAGAGAGTGTTATAGTGTTAGAGAGTGTGAGAGTGTTATAGTGTTAGAGAGTTTGAGAGTGTTATAGTGTTAGAGAGTGTTATAGTGTTAGAGAGTGTTATAGTGTTAGAGAGTGTTATAGTGTTAGAGAGTGTTATAGTGTTAGAGAGTGTTATAGTGTTAGAGAGTGTGAGAGTGTTATAGTGTTAGAGAGTGTTATAGTTTTAGAGAGTGTGAGAGTGTTATAGTGTTAGAGAGTGTTAGAAAGTGTGAGAGTGTTAGAGAGTTTGAGAGTGTTATAGTGTTAGAGAGTGTTAGAGTGTTATAGTGTTAGAGAGTGTGAGAGTGTTATAGTGTTAGAGAGTGTTATAGTGTTAGAGAGTGTTATAGTGTTAGAGAGTGTTATAGTGTTAGAGAGTGTTATAGTGTTAGAGAATGTTATAGTGTTAGAGAGTGTTAGAAAGTGTGAGAGTGTTAGAGAGTGTTATAGTGTTAGAGAGTGTTAGAGAGTTTGAGAGTGTTATAGTGTTAGAGAGTGTTATAGTGTTAGAGAGTTTGAGAGTGTTATAGTGTTAGAGAGTGTTATAGTGTTAGAGTGTTAGAGAGTTTGAGAGTGTTATAGTGTTAGAGAGTGTTATAGTGTTAGAGAGTGTTATAGTGTTAGAGAGTGTTAGAGAGTTTGAGAGTGTTAGAGAGTGTTAGAGAGTTTGAGAGTGTTATAGTGTTAGAGAGTGTTATAGTGTTAGAGAGTTTGAGAGTGTTATAGTATTAGAGAGTGTTATAGTGTTAGAGAGTTTGAGAGTGTTATAGTGTTAGAGAGTGTTATAGTGTTAGAGTGTTAGAGAGTTTGAGAGTGTTATAGTGTTAGAGAGTGTTATAGTGTTAGAGAGTTTGAGAGTGTTATAGTATTAGAGAGTGTTATAGTGTTAGAGAGTTTGAGAGTGTTATAGTGTTAGAGAGTGTTATAGTGTTAGAGTGTTAGAGAGTTTGAGAGTGTTATAGTGTTAGAGAGTGTTATAGTGTTAGAGAGTGTTATAGTGTTAGAGAGTGTTATAGTGTTAGAGAGTGTTATAGTGTTAGAGTGTTAGAGAGTTTGAGAGTGTTATAGTGTTAGAGAGTGTTATAGTGTTAGAGAGTGTTATAGTGTTAGAGAGTGTTATAGTGTTAGAGAGTGTTAGAAAGTGTGAGAGTGTTAGAGAGTTTGAGAGTGTTATAGTGTTAGAGAGTGTTATAGTGTTAGAGAGTGTTATAGTGTTAGAGAGTGTTAGAGAGTTTGAGAGTGTTATAGTGTTAGAGAGTGTTAGAAAGTGTGAGAGTGTTAGAGAGTGTTAGAGAGTTTGAGAGTGTTATAGTGTTAGAGAGTGTTATAGTGTTAGAGAGTGTTAGAAAGTGTGAGAGTGTTAGAGAGTTTGAGAGTGTTATAGTGTTAGAGAGTGTGAGAGTGTTAGAGAGTGTGAGAGTGTTATAGTGTTAGAGAGTGTTATAGTGTTAGAGAGTGTGAGAGTGTTATAGTGTTAGAGAGTGTTAGAAAGTGTGAGAGTGTTAGAGAGTTTGAGAGTGTTATAGTGTTAGAGAGTGTTATAGTGTTAGAGAGTGTTATAGTGTTAGAGAGTGTTAGAAAGTGTTAGAAAGTGTGAGAGTGTTAGAGAGTTTGAGAGTGTTATAGTGTTAGAGAGTGTGAGAGTGTTATAGTGTTAGAAAGTGTTAGAGAGTGTTATAGTGTGAGAGTGTTAGAGTGTGAGAGTGTTATAGTGTTGTGTTAGAGAGTGTGAGAGTGTCATAGTGTTAGAGAGTGTTATAGTGTGAGAGTGTTAGAGTGTGAGAGTGTTAGAGTGTGAGAGTGTTAGAGTGTGAGAGTGTTATAGTGTGAGAGTGTTATAGTGTTGTGTTAGAGAGTGTGAGAGTGTCATAGTGTTAGAGAGTGTTATAGTGTTACAGAGTGCTAGAGTGTGAGAGTGTTAGGGAGTGTATAAGAGTGTTAGGGAGTGTATAAGAGTGTTAGAGCGTGTTATAGTGTGTTAGAGAGTGTTAGAGAGTGTATGAGTTTTAGATAGTGTTAGAGAATGTATAAGAGTGTTAGAGAGTGTATAGGCATGTTGGAGAGTGTATTAGAGTGTTAGCGAGTGTATAAGAGTGGTAGAGAGTGTATAAGCGTGTTAGATCATGTTAGAGAGTGTTAGAGAGTATATAAGGGTGTATAAGAGTGTTAGAGAGTATGAGAGTGTTAGAGAGTGTATAAGAGTGTTAGAGAGTGTGTAAGAGTGTTAGAGAGTATGAGAGTGTTAGAGAGTGTATAAGAGTGTTAGAGAGTGTGTAAGAGTGTTAGAGAGTATGAGAGTGTTAGAGAGTATGAGAGTGTTAGCGATTGTTTACGGGTGTATAAGAGTGTTAGAGAGTGTGTAAGAGTGTTAGAGAGTATGAGAGTGTTAGAGAGTGTATAATGGTGTATAAGGGTGTATGAGTGTTAGAGTGTGTTAGAGCATGTTAGTGTTAGAGCGTGTTATAGTGTTAGAGAGTGTGTAAGAGTATTAGAGCGTGTTAAAGCGTGTTAGAGAGTGCTAGAGAGTGTTAGTGTTAGAGTGTTATAGTGCTAGAGAGCTAATAAAAACTGTTAGAGAGTGTTAGAGAGTGTGTTTCAATGTGTTACAGTGTGTTAGTGTGTGTTACAGTGAGTAAGTTTGTGTTACACTGCACGAGTGTGTGTTACAGTGAGTTAGTGTTTGTTACAGTTTGTTAGTGTGTGTTACAGTTCGTGAGTGTTACAGTGTGTTAGTGTGTGTTACAGTTCATGAGTGTGTGTTACAGTGTGTTAGTGTGTTACAGTGAGTTAGTGTGTGTTACAGTGAATTAGTGTGTGTTACAGTGTGTTAGTGTGTTACAGTGAGTGAGTGTGTGTGTTACAGTGCGTGAGTGTGTGTTACAGTGCGTGAGTGTGTGTTACAGTGAGTTAGTGTGTGTTACAGAGTGTTAATGTGTGTTACAGTGAGTGAGTGGGTGTTACAGTGAGTTAGTGTGTGTCACATTGAGTTAGTGTGTTACAGTGAGTGAGTGTGTGTTACGGTGTGTGTTACAGTGAGTGAGTGAGTGAGTGTGTGTTACAGTGTGTTACTGTGTGTTACAGTGAGTTAATGTGTGTCACACTGAATTAGAGTGTGTTACAGTGAGTGTGTGCTACTGTATGTTAGTGTGTGTTACAGTGCGTGTGTGTCACATTGAGTTAGTGTGTCACAGTGAGCGAGTGTGTGTTACAGTGAGTTAGTGTGTGTTATAGTGAGTTAGTGTGTGTTACAGTGAGTGTGTGTGTTATAGTGAGTGAGTGTGTGTTACAGTGTGTTAGTGTGTGTCACACTGAATTAGAGTGTGTTACAGTGAGTGAGTGTGTGCTACAGTATGTTAGTGTGTGTTACAGTGCGTGTGTGTCACATTGAGTTAGAGTGTGTTATAGTGAGTTAGTGTGTTACAGTGAGTGAGTGTGTGTTACAGTGAGTTAGTGTGTGTCACATTAAGTTAGTGTGTTACAGTGAGTGTGTGTGTTATAGTGAGTGAGTGTGTGTTACAGTGTGTTAGTGTGTGTTACAGTGAGTTAATGTGTGTCACACTGAATTAGTGTGTTACAGTGTGTTAGTGTGTGTTACAGTGTGTTAGTGAGTGAGTGTGTGTTACAGTGTGTTAGTGAGTTAGTGTGTGTTATAGTGAGTGAGTGTGTGTTACAGTGAGTTAGTGTGTGTTACAGTGAGTGAGTGTGTGTGTTATAGTGAGTGAGTGTGTGTTACAGTGAATGAGTGTGTGTTACAGTGTGTTAGTGTGTGTTACGGTGTGTTAGTGTGTGTTACAGTGTGTTAGTGTGTGCTACAGTGTGTTAGTGTGTGTTGCAGTGAGTGAGTGTGTGTTGCAGTGAGTGTGTGTCACATTTAGTTAGAGTGTGTTACAGTGAGTTAGCGTGTGTTACAGTGAGTGAGTGTGTGTTACAGTGTTACAGTGTGTTACTGTGTGTTTTAGTGTGTGCTACAGTGTATTAGTGTGTGTTACAGTGAGTTAGTGTGTGTTACAGTGTGTTAGTGTGTTGGTGTGTGTTACAGTGAGTTAGTGTGTGTTACAGTGAGTTAGTGTGTTGGTGTGTGTTACAGTGAGTTAGTGTGTGTTAGTGAGTTAGTGTGTGTTAGTGTGTGTTACAGTGAGTTAGTGTGTGTTACAGTGAGTTAGTGTGTGTTACAGTGAGTTAGTGTGTGTTAGTGAGTTAGTGTGTGTTAGTGTGTGTTACAGTGTGTTACAGTGAGTTAGTGTGTGTTACAGTGTGTTAGTGTGTGTTACAGTGAGTTAGTGTGTGTTAGTGTGTTGGTGTGTGTTACAGTGAGTTAGTGTGTGTTACAGTGTGTTAGTGTGTGTTACAGTGAGTTAGTGTGTGTTAGTGTGTTGGTGTGTGTTACAGTGAGTTAGTGTGTGTTACAGTGTGTTAGTGTGTGTTACAGTGAGTTAGTGTGTGTTAGTGTGTTGGTGTGTGTTACAGTGAGTTAGTGTGTGTTAGTGTGTTAGTGTGTGTTACAGTGAGTTAGTGTGTGTTACAGTGTGTTACAGTGAGTTAGTGTGTGTTACAGTGAGTTAGTGTGTTAGTGTGTGTTACAGTGTGTTACAGTGAGTTAGTGTGTGTTACAGTGTGTTAGTGTGTGTTACAGTGAGTTAGTGTGTGTTACAGTGAGTTAGTGTGTGTTACAGTGTGTTAGTGTGTGTTACAGTGAGTTAGTGTGTGTTAGTGTGTGTTACAGTGTGTTAGTGTGTGTTACAGTGAGTTAGTGTGTGTTACAGTGAGTTAGTGTGTGTTACAGTGTGTTAGAGTGTGTTACAGTGAGTTAGTGTGTGTTACAGTGTGTTACAGTGAGTTAGTGTGTGTTACAGTGTGTTAGTGTGTGTTACAGTGTGTTACAGTGAGTTAGTGTGTGTTACAGTGAGTTAGTGTGTGTTACAGTGTGTTAGTGTGTGCTACAGTGAGTGAGTGTATGCTACAGTGTGTGTTAGAGCTGTTTCTGTAACCTGCTCCAATAGTCCCCTTCACACCCGCTTAAATTTCGAGTAGCGAGCGTGCGTGTGTGTGCGCGTGCGTGCGTGCGTGCGCGCGAGCCCGACTGTCAGCATCTCTGTACAAGTTGCCGATGCTGAATGAAGGAGTGGGAGGAGAAATAAAGTGTACGACGAAGAGGAAAAAGCAAGAAAGAAACGACGAGAAGTTCCTACCTGCTGCCAGTTTTCCTCCAGAGACGGCATGGCGGAGAAATAGCCGGTGTCGTGGACGAGCTGGAGCTCCTGGAAGATGCTGTAGTTGGCCAGGACGTCCATGATGATGATGATGAAGAAGAAGAAGATGATGCCCCTGATGCTAACGCGAGACGCCAGAAATCCAAGGAAGAAATTTCCTCACGGTCGCGCGTGAACATTCAGCATCACTTTTCTTCTCTATCCTGAAAAAAACACCAAAAACCTAAAATGCGATGCCGATTTATTTATTTATTTATTTACAAATAAAAGGAATAACTCCTTAAAATAAACGGAGAAAAGACGTGAAAGTTGACCGAGCAGAGAGAGCAGGACAGAGAAGAAAACGCGCGCGCGCTCTGGTGTTGATCGGAAAGGAATCGCGCGCCGGGCGCCTCGCGCGGACCGACTGAACGAGCTGAAAGGAGGCGCGCGCGCACCTGCCACTCAGCTCTCCGTGCGTGACCAAATAAGGTAAAAATGGGGGTTGGAACCGTATCGCCGGAGGCGGGGCCACAGCTCTGATGACAGGCGGTGCCAAAGCATATAGTGCCAGCGGATTGGACAATGTGCTGTCAATCATGTCCCTGAGCGGCGAGCTATATTAAAGCGGTATATAAAAGAAAAAAAAGAAAGGAAAAAAAACCGACAGCGCGAGTTCATTGAGTTCAGACTTGTGCGCGTGTCTGCACTGCAAAACATACCGACATACTGATTTCCTGATTTATGATTATTTTGACTATTGTTAGATTTTATTTGTTTAATAAAATACATTTTAAATTCTTCACTAATTACATGAATCTATAACTAGGCTAATTAACACAAGTATTCCTGTGTACTAGAGAGTGTGTATGAGAATGCATGTTAGTGTGTCAGTGTTAGTGTGTATTAGAGAGAGAGAGAGAGAGAGAGAGAGAGAGAGAGTGTGTGTGTGTGTGTGTGTGTGTGTGTGTGTATTAGAGCAAAGTATTAGTGTGTATCAAGGAGTAGGCTAATTGTGTGTGTGTGTGTGTGTGTGTTAAATGGACTAGAGAGTGTGTTAGTGTGTATTAGAGAGAGAGAGAGAGAGTGTGTGTGTGTGTGTGTGTGTTATAGTGTGTGCATTAGAGCAAGGTATTAGTGTGCATCAAAGAGTAGGCTAATTGTGTGTGTGTGTGTGTGTGTTAGAATGGATTAGAGAGTGTGTATTAGACAGATTGTGTGTTAGTACTCGTCTCGTGTGTCCCAGCGCTCACGTCACATCTCGTACGCACTGATACGACTAGCTAAACGGACAGAGAAAAATATGACGGGTCATTTGTGTTATTGAAAAAGCAATCAGTCACGTCTGGCAGCTTCGCCCTCACAAAACACTCAGTCACCCAAACTGGATTGAAGTGGTCCTTTCAATATAAAATGACATCATCTATACGCCATAAATCCTGCCTTCAGTATACACACACACTCTTCCTGGTGGTATTATATGCATGGAAATGAAATCAACTACAAGCATGATCTCACTGACTTTAAGCATGTAATGAGATAAGAGGATTGTGTAAATACCTCACCACCTTCTTTTTTTTTTTTTTTTTTTTACCCCATACCCCACCATCCATGGAATCATGGAACTGAGGTTTTTTTTGTGCTTTTCAGCTTCCCATCTCAATTTGAATTATTCATGAACAAGACGTGCGTTTAGAAGGTGTGTGTGTGTGTGTGTGTGTGTGTGTGTGTGTGTGTGTGTGTGTGTGTGTGTGTGCGTGTGTGTGTGGGGATCACACTTCTTTCATCTGCTTCCTGTGTGCATGAGAGCTGTGTGAATCTCATGAATACCTCAGTGGTGGTAGCGATTGTTAGAAAGACTTCCTCCTTCTCCTTTCCCCGAGTCATCATGTTGATCTTCTGAAGCTCGGATGTACCTACGGCAAAAATGATTTCAACATCTAAGCTGTAGGTCTTCTTCTAGCTGCGAATCCAGAGCTCATGGGTAAATAAAAAAAAAGTGTGTGTGTGTGTGTGTGTGTGTTTTAATTACATAATGCTTTAAATCTTGTTAGATTTGTACAAGGGAAAGTCACAGATGAACTTCACATGAAATGTACACATACTGTATGATTTTTACACTCTCTCTCTCAGATGAATCGTTTATTTTCATATGCGGTTTTTCCGCGTTTCTTTTGGTGTCACTTTTTGACACATGATTCATTTCATTTCAAATCATTCAGGATTCATTTCTTTTCACATGTGAGCTTTACACAAGATTCCTCTATAATGTGATTTTTTTTTTGGTACATGAATTAATTTTCATGATTCGTTTATTTTCACGTGATTTTTACACACGATTCTTTTCTTTTCACAAGATACATGATTCATTTGTTTCACGTGAATTTTGACGCACATTTCATTTCACGTGATTTTTACACACAATTATTTTATTTACACATGATTCATTTATTTTCACGTGAATTTTGACACATGAATCATTTAATTTCATGTGATTTTTAAACACAAATCTTTTCTTTTCACATGATACATGATTCATTTATTTTCACATAATTGATGATTCACATGAATTTGGACACATTGATCATTCATTTTCACGTGATTTTTTCACACGATTCTTTTCATTTCACATGATTCACGATCCATTTATTTTCAAGTGAATTGACACACGAATCATTTCATTTCACGTGATTTTTTTTACACACAATTCTTTTATCACACGATACATGATTCATTTATTTCCACGTGAATTTTGACGCACAAATCATTTCATTTCATGTGATTTTTACACACGATTCTTATATTTTCACGATTCATTTATTTTCAAGTGATTTTCGACATGAACCACTTTGTTCACGTCATTTTTGCACCCGATTCTTTTTCACATTTGATTTTTTACACATGATTCTTTTATTTTCACATGATTTTCAATACATGAATCATTTAGTTTCACATGATTCTTTTATTTTCGCGTGATACATTTTTTTTACATGATTTATTCATTTTCACATTTGAATTTTGAAATGAATCATATAGCTTCATGACTCATTCATTTTCACATGACTCTATCGTTTTTCCATTTGATTTTATTATTTTTTTTACTTGATTCATTTATTTTCCCAGCATTCCTAGGACATGCTCCAGACTCACCACAAGCCTGACAAGGATAAATTTTGATTAATTTATTTATTTATTAATTTATTAATTTGATTAATGTTGACTCATTTTAAAAACGCACTTTGTTTAATTTTCACACTTCACTTTTTTTATATTATTTCAAATCTGACTCTTTCTGAGGACCTGTATGGAACTTTTCTCCAGACATGAAATCCGACCCCCCCCCCCCCCCCCCCCCCCCCAATTCCTATCAATATTGCACGATATAGCCGAAGTGTGTTTATGTGATTATACACAGCCCACTATCCCAGAGTGCTGTAATCCCATTATTATGCTCCGCTGGCTTGGCCCGCCGCCCTGGCACCGTGCTTTACACATGGCATTTCAGCAGGAGAAGGGCGACCAGACTGGCAGTGGAACGCCCACCAACATTCGACCACTTGACACGTTTGCCTTGTTCCGTATGTCTGGTACATGCACTCCTTCTCTGTCTTCCTCTGAGCTTGGTGTCCATATTTATACGGGGACACTTCCTTGTATTCAGAGTTGAGTTACAGATTGCAGGATTTTTCTTGACTTTCTAGAAGCTCCCGAGACAGGATTTTTCAATAACCTTTAGATCACTGGCTTTAAAATGGGAAAAAAATGGGTCTTTTCAGTCAAACATGATATGATGTAACATTAAAGCAAGAGATATGTAATGAAATATGACTGACTGGATGGTAAGTGTTGAAATAAATCGAATAGGAGTTTAATAGGAGTATACTGATGCCTGAATAATCCTAGTGTTAATGATCGTTTATTGTTTATTTGAACAAAATGGCTTCCTCATTCATTATTCAATGGCGTACAGAATAGCACTTGATCCAGCACATTCTATTATTTAGTGTTTTACATCATGAGTGCAATATATATGTGTGTGTATGCGTGTGTGTGTGTATATATATATATATATATATATATATATATATATATATATATATATATATATATATATATTATATATTCATCTCAGTAGCCTCCTGCCTCTCCCGTCCACTCTTCAATCATTCATAATCTATTATCAATAGTTTGTTAAGTGCATGCTAATGTATGCAAATCAATACCTTTGAATAGCAGTTATGCTTTGGGGGCAAATGACATTAGGGGACAGTTAACGATTCATGAATTCAAAGCCTGGGCTGTTATTAACGTTAATGTGATGCGGCTGCTTGAGGATCGAGGAATGCCGTAAAGGACGTTACAAATAATATGGCAGCCGTTAATTGGGTTTTATTTTTGACTGGCTTAGACAAGAGGCAAAAAAATAAATAAATAAAGGAAAACTACTAGGATAAATATGTTGAAAAGATCTATCCCAGTAATCAGATTATCTAGCACATGTAAACCTTTTAATCTGCTATTGTTCATTTTTATTCCCAGACCTGCGCGTGCGTAGAAAAAGACACAAGATCCTTACATGAATACGCAGACGATGATAAAATAATTGACTGACTTCATGTGAAATGAACGTGTCGCCACGCTTATAGCGATATTACGCAAAGAAACCAGATTATTGACCGACTCGAGCAGTCCTGGAGGTTTTGTTTAACATTTTGTTTTTAAAACCATTATCAGGTTTCTTAAGTGCATGTAAGCGTGTTGATCAAATGAAGTTATGAAGTTATTGTCGATCAAATCAGATGTGTTGGACATGTCGGATTATTTTGTACATGCGAACACACTCGGGTAGTGAATCCAGCACAGGTTTGATGTATATGTCACGCTGTAATGTTTTGGGTGATAAACTAAAAAAAGCAAACAAACAAACAAACAAAAAACCCACTGTAGAATTCTATTCATTGTCAATTAATTCATTTTCTATTCAGTCAATGGATATCAGAAGAGACGCCGTCTTAATCCGAATCGAGGGCACTGTCTTTATTATCTTGAAAGCACAAACATCATTTTAAACATGTATTATGATTAATAAAAAAAACAAAAAAAAAAAACAATTACAAGGGCTGGAATAGCGCACATATTATGATTTCATCACCTTGATTTAGTACCCCGTGGATTCTGAATAGTTTCATTTTTAAACGATCTCTTGCGTTTGTGTTACATCGTATATTTCACACGTGGTTATCAAAAATAACGCTACTTCCTTCTTCAGTCCGCATTTTCTAACCCCAGATTATTTTTCAGGTTTAAAGGCCTGTGTTTAAAAGTGGCAGTTGTCACGTATCGTGACGGAGCGGAGATAGGACGGACGCAATTGCAGTATGAACAGTTGTTTATTTTAAAAGAGAGACAGGCAGACAAATCCAAAACGTGATCCATAAACGTAATCCACAAACAGGCGAAGGTCAGGCGATCGGCAAACAGGAATACACAGGGTTAAACATGAATCAAGGTCGTGGTCACGGAAAACAGGGTCGATAAACTAAACGAGAAACATGAACTATGACGAGGAACTGGGAGCGGATGATCCAGCGTGAACTAACTCTAAACATGGACCGTGACTATGACTACTAAACGAACTAATCTAACTCTACGATAATATAGCTTATCTATTCTAATATTCCGCGTTGTGTGCTGGGAGGTGCGCAGTATATAAACGGACATGATCAGTGTCGTAAATGCTCACAGCTGAGGGCGATTCAGACACACGTGAAAATCCCAGCCAATGACAGAACAGGGAGGAGAAATGACAGAAACATAAACAAAACCCACGTGTCCGGATATCACGACTGTTAACAATAGAAAAGCAGGTGCTCGCGCATTCGCGCTTAGAGCACGCTGCTTCAAGGGGGAATCATGACAGCAGTCTAGAAGATATTTTAAAATAAATAAATAAACCCCTCGTCTCGGATATTTCTACTAAATATTTATCTGGCAACCTTGGCGATATAAACGACATGCTGCTGATTTTAATAATGCGATTGAGAATCAACTTAATTATCTGCGTAACCCGGCTCTGAATACGCGGAACTTTCCCTGGCTACATCTTGGCATAACTCATGAATGGAACCGAAAGAGGTACTCGAGGATGAATGTCGTGGAATTTCTATAAAAATTGCAACACAATTGCGATCATTCTTTAGAATTTATGAGTTTGACTATTTTTTTTTTTTTTTTTTTAAAGATTATATGCTTGAGAAGAAGACGGAATTTCTCAGAATGAAGGAAAAGGAAAGTGATCGTTAATATATCTAGTTACTGTAGTCTTCTCATTTTGCTACACGTTATTTGTTAAAAAAATAACCTTCTCAAAACACTATAAAACGGAACAGATAAGATTTTCTGCATGCTCTTTTCCAGCGTTATGCCTCCACACACCTTTCATACATTTATTTCCTTTTGTCACTCACCTCTCTCTGAGACGAAAGTCAAATAAGGTTACTCCGATGACCTTTTGCACTTCTCTCACTCCAGATTCCGTGCTTCATTCGTGAAACTCCATCACGATTCCAGATTAAAGAATCTAACGTTCCCCAGTTTAACGTGTTTTTCCTTTCTAGTGAAAGGGGATTAAAAAAAAAAAACGACTCCTGCGTTTCAACTGTATTTAATATGTCATGGTTAAAATGATTCTTTGTAGTTCAATATACACTGTTGCTCGCTAGTCAGCGTGCTCGCTAGCTGAAAGATTGCAACCCTAAAACTAAATGTCACTAACTTTAAAATAAATAAATAAATAAACATTGTTGCTATTTTCTTTTGATTTTATAATACTGTCTTTTTATGCAGCTAGCCAACTGATTTGAATTAGTTAGCTTCACAATAGCTCTAAAAATCCAGGAACAACGGTTTATATATATATATATATATATATATATATATATATATATATATATATATATATATATATATATATATATATATGTGTATATATATATATGTGTATATATATATATGTGTATATATATATATATATATGTGTATATATATATATATATATATATGTGTATATATATATATATATATATATATATATATATATATATATATATATGTGTATATATATATATATATATATATATATATATATATATATATATATATATATATACACACATATATATATATATATATATATGTGTTTATATATATATATATATATATATATATATCATAATCATATTTGGTGTAATAAAATGAACATTGTGGCCAACTGCGATGCTATCTTCGTATTTTCTGTTCTTGACATCATCTTTTATGTTGAGTCAATTCCTCGGCCTCAAAGGTGTCGTCGTGTAATTTTATTTTTCCACATCAGAAAGTACCGGAATAGATCCAAAGGCCGCAATCGAGATCCGAATACTTCGACCTTAAAACCTGGACGGTTTGTCAGTGACTCCTGCGAGGACGATGATGACGTCGATGCCGATGATGATGATGGCGGCTCAGAGGAAATGAAAACATAAACTCTGCAGCAGATGACTTTGCAAGAGCTCGGGGAGCGGATAGTCAATCGGACCATAAAGCTGAGAGGTACAATTCCGTCTCGCTTATGAACTTTCTGCTTGCGTCCAAAGAAAGGGCCACGGCGATCGATCCTTTCGGGAATAATTTCATGTGGAAGCTGCGGTTAAGAAAAAAAATAATGAACTCCTGCTGAGGCCGACGCTTTCATTTCTATGACTCATCAAGGTGCACAAATGAACATCGTAAGAGTTAATTCCACCTTGGGGAATTTGGCTTTGTGTGCATTTCCTGTCAGTGTGCTGATGGATAGTATATATGTATGTGTGTGTTTATATATAAATATATAAAATAATATTTATAACTTTTTAAAAGATTCATCAGGGAACCCATAAAAGTTCAACATAAAACCTTACAAACGATTCTTTCCCTTTAACAAAAGGTCTGAACTAGAACCTTTACAGAGAAGAAGAATAGTTCTCCATCAGAAGATCCTTTGACGAAAAGGAACAGTATTAGTACTGTAGTAACAATATTAGTATACTAATTCTATATTAATATACTAATTCTATATTAATATACTAATACTGTATTCTTTATGCATCATCAAAATTCACTACAGAACCCAGAAAGCATTCAGCCAGTGCTAAAACAGTAAGTAAATAAATAAACAAACAAATACACCAATAAATAGCTAAATAATTAACAAATTTACTATCCAACTAAATAAATAGTAGAATTTTCTGTACTATTTTACAAACAAACAAAAAAGAAATAACTAAATAAAACCAACCATCCAACCAAACAAGCCCCAAAATACATACATATGCAAACAAACAAACAAACAAACAAGTAACTAAATCAACAAAACCAAATAATACAATAAATAAATTAAAAATAAACCGATCAGCCAACCACCAAAGAAACATACAACCAACCGATAAACAAAACAACCAACCAGTCACCCAAACAAACATAAACACCAACCCACCAACCAAAAAGCAAACAAACAATTAAGTAAACAAAGGAATAAAAATAGTCAACTAAACAAAGAAACAATAAATATAAAAAATTAAGTCAACCAAACAAACAATAAACAAATAAAAAACAACAAAAAACCCCGAAATAAACAAACACAATATCCCAAACAAATAAATGTTAGAATTTTTATGTACTATTTACTTTTATACTATTTTTTAAATTTATAAATAAAAGCAATCTACCAAACAACCCCCCAAATAAATAAATAAACAAACATCCAAACAATGAAATAAAACAAACAGTAGCTTGATCAACAAAACAGAATCATACAATAAATAAATAAAAACCAATCAACCAAACAAACATTAAATGAATAGCAAAAACCAACCAAACAGCAAACAAACAAATAAATAAACAAACAAAATAGTCAACTAAACAAAGAAACAATAAATAACAAAAATTAAGTCAACCAAACCAACAATAAACAAATAAACACAAAAAACCCAAATAAATAAATGTTAGCATTTTTATGCACCATTTACTTTGATACTGAATCAAAATTTATCAAAGCAATCTACCGAACAACCCCATAAACAAACAAACAAACAAATAAAACAAGCAAACCATAGCTTGATCAACAAAACCAAATCATACAATAAATAAATAAATAAGAACCAACCCACCAAACATACATTAAATAAATAAATAAATGACAAAAACCAACCAAAAAGCAAACAAAAAAATAAACTAACAAAAGAACAAAAAAACAACCAATGAAACCCCCCCCCACCCCCCCATATTCTATGAACATAAAAATATTCAACCACTGAAGAAGTTTCGCAGACGTTTGAGGAACAGAAATGGAATAACGAGTCCCTGAACAGAGTGGAGGTGGATGTCAGAAGGAACAGTCAGTATGTGGTGTCTCCTTCAGCTGCTTTAAGCACTACAGTGCATCTCATCCTCATGGACTGCACCAGATGGGTCAGTTCTTGCTGTGAGATGTTCCTCCACTCTTCCATCAAGGCATTTGCAAGTTCTCCATCACGTCTGTGAGACAACCGCTTACATGTAATGGTCCACTGTGAGGACGATCAGCTGTCCTTCCTGTCTCCCTGTAGCACCGTCTCAGACGTCTTACGTTACACACATTTAGTGTCCTACGTTATCGTAACTGTGGTATTAATCGCCTCGCGCCTGTAAACTGTTCGTGTCTTAAGGACTGTTCCGCAGCTGCATGTGCAATAATTGTTTATGGTTCATTGAACAAGCGTGAAAAACATCGTCTAAACCCTTTCCGATAAAGATCTGAAAAGATTATGTGGATTTTTATAAAATTATCTTTAAACTACCGTCTCCTGAAAAAGGGACGTTTCTTTCTTTCCTTTTCCGCTGAGTTTATTTGCTTTACTTCCTGCAGTTGAGTGGAATCATCTCCTCATTACAGATTATCTCTACTGGATGCCCCTCACTGTGCTTTTGGACTTCATGTTAACACACTATACGGTGAACGGGTGTCGATTTGGACGTTTATGTAGCGTTCAACACGTCATAAAAAAACCAAACCAGCTGTGCTCATATGCATCAATTAACCTCATAGCGCGTCGCGCCATCAAAAAATTACCTCGCACAGCTGGACGCCAGCGTTTCCGCCTTCGCTGCGTTTATACGGACGCGGGTTCAACAGACTCGGCATGGAGACGGAGACGGAGCTGTCATGGAAACGCTTCCTGTTCCATCACGCACGCCGTGTTTACTGAGAATAAACCATATTGAGTTGTTATTCGGTTTGTCAGAGCCGTGCTGCGATTCAGACACAGAATTGGTTTCGCAGGACAAGTTTGATTCGTTTAGAAGGAATCTGACCTGACAGAAGCAGTCTAATAAGGAAAAATAAGAAGAGTGAGTGTGTGTGTGTGTGGGGGGGTGTGAATGAATACGCCTCGAGCGAACACAGCACGTGAACCAAAAATGTTCTTGTTGCCCTCAAACTACGATTTTCAGTCTATATATTTAGCATTACTGTTAAACCTTTGGTGAAAGAAAGAACGAAGGAGGAACGTTCGAAAGAATAGAGTCTACCAACTTCTTGATTTGGCAGCGTTATTCCAGTCCTCCTTGCAAAAATGCTCCAGATCTATCAAACCGTGATGGAATCTTCTGTCCACACCTTTCTTCAAGCCGCTCCATGGGTTTTTTTGGTATTTAGGGATTTTGATCTGGGCTGTTCCAAACGGCTGATGTTCTTCTTCTGAAGCTGTTCCTTTGTCGAGTTTCAGCAGTCTAGCAGAGGTTTGGATTGAGGTTTTGGGTCAATTTTGACTAGAGCGCCAGTCCCGGCTGAAGAGGCGCAACGCTGTAGCATCATGCTGCCACCAGCATGCTTCGCTGTAGGTATGGCGTTCTTGGTGGGTGATGAGCTGTCTTGTTTTTGCACCATATCTTATCTTTTTGGACTTTTATGTACAAAAAGTTCTACCTTGGTCTCATCAGACCACAACACGAGAGACGTAGGTGTCTTAGCAACCTCCGTCGTAAGATTTTGTCTGGTCCTTTTGCCAAATTTGGGACGTCCTGTTCTCGGTGCTCTATTTTCTCCACTTACCGATGGCACCCTTCACCACGTTCTGTCGGACATCTAGCGCTTTTGAAACCCCTCTCCTGGTTGATTAAAAAAATACTTCTTGGGTGCTCTATCACATCGAAGCTGGAAAAAGATCTGACGGGGATTTGATCTTGTGTGTGTTAGCAGACGTTTTATATCCCACCGTATCGCGGAATAAAGCTCTTCGATTCTTCCTCGTTTATGATAAGTTATGACAGGCTGTATGATGGGGAAATGTATATTTTCCCTTCTTTGCTATTTTTAAAAAAATACTTTATACTTGTGCTTAAAAAAAAGGAAAGAAGAGCTTTTCAGGGCAAAATTATTCTGAGGGGGAATAAAAACCTGTTACGGCTGAGATTTCTGTAATTCCGTGTGTTTTATGCCGCATGGATGATGGACGAAGGCTGCGTGGTTTGGTGTGGGTTTTTTTTTTTTCTTCTCCTTGGACCCTGTGTGATGCGCATGCAGTATTAATGCGTGGTGTAATAAAAGTAGAAGCTTTATAGGCGTGCTATAATAATGCTGCTTTATAACACCCTTATGATCATATCCCAAGCATAAGAGCTCCCAAGGGAAGAAGTTCATTAGGGTCTGACTCGGCACTGTAGACGGGGACGTAATGGGTTGTGTCGGAGCGTGCTGTTTATCTCGGAGGCTAAAGACAGGATGTGTGTGTGTGTGTGTCGGCCTCCTTAATAGGCAAAACGTGCGCATTCTTTATCAGGGTCCTTTTGAAGCCGTCTGATTGCCTGCAGCCCCTCTCACACAGCTCGAGGCGTGTTTATTTATTGATGTTCCCATCATGCACTAGGTTGCTCAACATTACTGCGCAGGGATCAAGCCGCGAAAGTCACGCCGACGTGACCCAGCGCGATATCGGAGCGTTGCGAAATCACGTGTTAGACCTTTGAATAGTTGGTAAGCGGACAAATATGAATAACGAAAAGAAAACCCAAAACAACATTTACGGAAGGAGTCTCCAGTTTCAGACGTAAAGCTAACGTCGGGGGTTTATTTGCGGAAAAAAAGAGACGTTGGTGAAGGAACGACTTTTTTTACATTTTTTTTTATAGCTGCTATAACTTACGCGAGAACTTCGTTCACAGACGGGTATTCAACGGAAAAGTTACCGCTGACACCGGAGACTCTTTCCTTACGCGTTAGAGATAAACGTCTCCTCGCAGAACGCTCCAGCATGTTACACACGGCGTCGGTGCGAATTCATGCGGTGCGTCCGACGTCCTGCGCATGTCCTTACTATAGAAACGTTAATGTCAAAATTGTAATAATAGTTGGAAATATACTGTATGTATATATATATATATATATATATATATATATATATATATATATATATATTTATATATATATGTAAAATTAAATCTTTAACGCGGTGACGATCTCAATCCGAAAGCATACTCTGCTCCCGACTCCATACACACACACACACACATACACACACACACACCGTTCAGGCCTGCAGCGCTCCTCCACTTCCCTAATTGCCTGCTCGGCTGTAATGTCACCATAGGGAGCCAGCAGTGTACGATCAAAGAGAGCTTTCGACTTCTACGGCACGCAACCAAAAAAGATCTGCATGAGGAATTAGCTGAGATGTTTCACACTCCCGATGCTCGTCAGGTCCCTTCGGTGCTTTCCCAGAGTCCGTTTCAGAGCCGAGTTTATTAATCGACGCGTGTCCTCGCGGCATTAGACTGAATCTCCTCGCCGAAAGCACGCTAAAGTTCAGTCCTTCTACGCCAAGATCAGAAATCTTATTTTAAGTCAAACCGATGGACTCCATTTTGATCGATGGATGAACGAATGAAGTGCCTGTTTGAACACTTTATCGTTGACGTAGTAACAGCTCGTTCACATAATCTAAGGCTGATGAACAGATCAAAATCGTGTCGTTATTCAGCAAAATAAAACGTCTGTAGAAATATCGTAACGTTTTCTGAGAGGAGACGTTTGTGCCGAATCGTGCAGTTACGGAAGGAGTCTCCAGTGTTAGCGCTTCGCGACAGAGATTTCCGAGGAGTTTGTGCTTTTGGTGGTCTCTCCATAACATAAGCTGCGTTTTTTAAAAATTTATTTATTTTTTTATTAACTTCAAGATAGAAAGGAAGGATGTAAGAAATGTTTATTATAATATAATGTAAATGAAAATTGGTTCCAATCACATCGCATTGGCCGGGTGTTGGGTAAAAACCCTAAACGTTATTTTTAAAATCGATTTCTTAGCAAGTGAAAATATCTTGAATAGGACCAAATGTATGAAATTTGATTATTTTGAGATTTATTTTAAATGAAATATAAGATCATCCAGCCTGTTTTTCGACACGTGTACGGAGTCTTGCGTGACACTTTGAACTTTTCCTTCTTCATTCTACTGGTAGATATTTTTGGATTCTTTCTAGAAATCTTTCAAATCCGCCACAGCGGATTATCTGTCTCCGTCTCACTCTTGTCTTCTGCATCTGACCACCCGCATGTCCTCCCTCACCACATCCATAAACCCCAAGTATTCACCTTCACCACCTCTACTCCATTCTGCCACCCTCCCTCTCATTCACGCTCATGTTGTACATATTGCACCTCCAGGTTTGTCTCGCACCTCTTCCCTAATCTCAAGACAGATCGCAATGTCACCTGCGAACATCATAGTCCATGGGGACTCCTGTCTGATCTCATCTGTCAACCTGTCCATCACCATTGCAAACAGGAAAGGGCTACCACAACTCCTGTCTCCGCACTCTGTCGTATGCATTTCTCTAAACCCACAAACGTGCAACGCAACTCCTTGCGTTGAGTTTCTCTATAGTTCTCCATCAAAACCTGCAAAGTAAGCAAACATCGAATCTGTAGTGCTCTTTCCTGGCATGAGCCCGTATTGCTGCTCAGAGATCATCACCTCTGCTCTCAGCCTGGCGCCCACTACTCGTTCCCATAACGCCATGCTGCGGTTGATCATCTTTATGCCTCTGTACAGTAGTTACTGCAGCTCTGCACTCAGATCTCCCTTATGTGTGTATATATATATATATATATATATATATATATATATATATATATATATATATATATATATATATATATATATATATAAAATCGGTACACTTCTTCTCCACTCCTCAGGCATCCTCTTACTTTCCAGTGATTTTGTTGACCAATCTGGTGAAAAACCTCCAACTGCCATCTCTCCTAAACATCTCCATGCCTCCTTCAGGCTTCTTTCTAGAAATCAATGCTCAAAATCAAACTATTTCAAGCTGGAAATGAGTAGACATGTCTAGAAATAGGTCTAATAACCATATTGGATACTTCTTTGGACTCGCTACGATATCATTTATTTATTTATTTATTTTGTCATGCAGACCAAATAAACCCCAGACTCCCAAGGGTTAATAAATGGAAAAACTGTCCTCAAATTTCGAGACTTCAAGGCGTCCTGGGGGTGGGGGGTGGGTGGGGGTTAGTTATACGATCTGTGCGTCAGGAATTTTGAAATAACACTCGATGCCTTGGAAAATAAAGAATGGCCTTGTTCTTATAAGACAGATTCGCTATCTTGCTATATATCTAGAAGCCTTTATCTTGGCATGAATCAAATATTTTGTGAAGAAACCAATTATATTTGGCTCGCCGATATCACCAAAACCCCAAGATATTAACATTCCATTAAATACGGGATTTGGCTCGGTGGGAAATCTTTGTACTTATCAAAGAAAAAACGAATCTGTCAGAGAAATGACGTCTGGCATGTAATATAAACTCCAGGGATTTCCTTAGCTAATAGTTTACACTAAAACGCTCTTTATATGTGAATCTGCTTGCTTGATATTATTACCTTACATCCATATATATATATATATATATATATATATATATATATATATATATATATATATATATATATATATATATATATATATATACCGCATATAAGGTGTATATATAATGGGGTCCATTGTTAATATTTATACATGCGTTTCAATATATTTCATATAAATATTTATGAATATTTCTCAAATATAGGTCTGTTGGATTTAAGTATAAAACATTCATGGTGTAATAACACGTTTTCACGGAATATGAAATATCCTTAGTGTGGAAATGATTTATTTAAGACGTGCACGGTGGACGCTCATCAGAAATCTATTTTTAAAAACACGTCTTGTACACATTTACGGAAGGAGTCTCCAGTGTCAACGTTTCTGTAAGAGTCAGAAGGACCACCCTGTCGTTGATAATTTTTCTGTAACGTAGTGTAAATAACGACATTATTTCCTATATATATATATATATATATATATATATATATATATATATATATATATATATATATATATATATATATACGGTAACATCAGCAGCGCCGGTTTGTCACGTCTGTACTCGGCGCGGTCGAACAGCTTAGCGGTTAGCATATCCCCCCATGAGCCCAAGACGTCCATTTTGAAATGCAATTTCTTAGGGGCATGAAAGCATACACGACTGGAACGAACTGCCCATTTCTGAGAGCAACCGAGCAGCTAATGTCTTTCCTGACGTTATGGATCGCCCAAAGTGGTTTGTGTTACAGAGAAAGAGCACAAAATAAATAAATAAATAAATAAATAAATAAATAAATAAATAAATAAATAGGTAGTTTTCCGTGTTGTAGAGCAAATCCTGTAGTATTCTAAAGTACCTTGTTGAAGATTGTTCTGTGTACAAAATCAAGACAACAGAATGAAAATCGCTAATTGTTGCAAGTGGTTATTGTTTATTTTTAAGCTTGGCTGAGGGTATAAAGTTGGGGTATGAATTAAAATCTTTTTAAGTTTAATTTAATTAACAGTAAGGAATACATTCATTTAACTGTTGCTTTATGAATCAAAATTGTGTTGAATCTGATTCAGTGATAATGTGAAATATCGAATCATTGCCTTAGGAATCAAAATTGTATTGAGTCTGATTCAGTGATGATCTGAAATATCGAATCTTTGCCTTATGAATCAATATTGTATTGAATCTGATTCAGTGATGATCTGAAATATCGAATCTTTGCCTTATGAATCAAAATTGTATTGAATCTGATTCAGTGATGTCCACCATTGGTGTGTCCAGATGCCCAATTCTTTTCCTTTTGTGAATCTTTCATGTTCTCTTACTTTATTACTTTAGGTAAATTTAAGAGTTTCTACTTTGACCCGAGTGAAGTATTTGAAGCACCGCTTCAACTTTTACCACAGGATTCATTTTTGACAAATTTTTTTGTGTACTTGCACTTTTACTTTTTCATTTTCAATTTGGTTCATGTTTTCACTTGCTGACTGAAAATGTTTTAATTAACTGGATAATTTGGATTTCAGCTGCAATAAATTTGACCGCTTTTGTTGTGCTCATGATGGAAACGAAAAAAGAACGGACACAAAAAAAGGAAAAGAAAATGGGTCATTTTGACCTGAACGGAGCGGAGCATTCTCCCTCGGCAGGTGAATTCTGCTTCTCCAAAAAAGCCAATATCCTCCTCCTCCTCATGCTTTGAGAGCCCTCTGCCCTGACCTAGATACACACACACACACACACACACACACACACACACACACACACACACACACACACACACACACACACACACACACACACACAAAACAACCAACATTTGGCTGGAAATCTGTCCTTGACTGGTAATAATCCACTCTGAAGTGAAAAGTGTGTGCTGGGTGACATGTATGGAGCACACGTGGACGACAGCATGCTAAATATTTATGAGCACACTCTTGTGGTTTGACAGGGTCTCCGTGTGGTGTGTGTGTGTGTGTGTAGGCGGTGTGTGTGCCAGGCGAGAGTGTGTGTTATACGTGTGTGTGTGTGTGTGAGAGAGAGAGACCTGTTCGAATATTGCTGCAACATCTGCTCATTTAGGGAGAGAGAGAGAGAGAGAGAGAGAGAGAGAGAAAGAAAGATGGAGGAATCATGAAAATTGATTTTCTTACTATTCAGCTGTTAAAATAACGAATTGTCTATTACCCTCCTGAGCTCATTATAGAAAATGTGGCGTATAATGAGTTTAGCCTAGATGCTAGGTTTGACGAGATGAATTCTAATTTAGCATTGGTGCTAAAAAGCACAGTCACGGTCACTGAGAAAGCTAAAACGCTTCTCTGTGACACACGAATGTCGACTTACAGTATATTAGCGATAAGCTAAGATAGCTTATTTAACAGTGTAATACAACTAGCTAATACAAAACTAATTAATAACTAATTACAAAACTAATTACAAAACTAGCTAATACAAAACTGCCTCTATCCATCCAGGGGTATCTGGCAACCAAGATGGCGGCGCACACAGTTGCTGCGGCTCACGGCTCTCCTTTCCAATGCTCTTTTTCGTTGTTTTTGTATTATTTCTTTATTATTTGTTTGAGCATTATCGGTTCCACGAACATCCGCTATACAAGTCAGGACCTTATGCATATTGGGGATCAACACCGCATACCTATTACAAGAATGTTTCATCACACGCACAACATCCCAGACGACATGGCGAGATTGCCGGGCTCTCCGTGGATTGTTGTCGGGTCCAGAAGGCGGCGCAGACGGAGGAGGGAGAGGAAGCAAAAGCGGGGATGCAGGTCCGGTATTATGCTAAGGCTAAGAAAACAACCACACAAGCCACCTTTACCGAGCCTGTTTCTCTCCAATGCCAGATCCCTAGTGAATAAAATCGACAACTTGGAATTACAACTAGCTGGAAATCGCTATGTTCGCGACTGCTGTGTTTTGATTATTACTGAAACCTGGCTTCATCCGAGGATACCCGATGCTAGCATGCAGCTAGCAGGTCGTACTATGCTTCGCTGGGACAGGACTGAGGACTCCGGTAAGAGCAGAGGGGGGGGGGGGGGGGGGGGGGGGCTCTGTATGTATGTGCATGAGAATTGGTGTATCAACGGAACAATGATAGACAAACATTGTTCCCCTGACCTCGAGTACATGTCCGTAAGATGTCGGCCCTTTTTTCTACCGAGAGAGCTAACAGTGGTGATTATCACGGCTGTGTATATTCCACCTGATGCCAATGTGAACACTGTGCTCTCTCTCCTGTTGAACACCATACACGAGCAGCAGAGGGCTTACCCCGACGGTGTTCACATAATTGCAGGTGACTTTAATAAGGCGAGCTTGAAGACTGTACTCCTGAAATTCTATCAACATGTTAAGTGTTTTACTAGAGGGGCGAACACTTTGGATCATGTTTACTCCAACATCAAGCACGCGTATAGAGCCATACCTCTCCCCCACCTCGGCCAATCAGACCATTTCTCCCTCCTGCTCTCCCCTGCCTACACCCCCCTCAGACGCAGTGTCACGACCACTATAAAGACTGTTACCACCTGGCCTGATGATGCATTCTGCAAACTACAGGACTGCTTCGAACAGACAGACTGGGATTTGTTTGAACATCAAGAGCTAGAAACATTAACAGGAACGGTACTGGACTACATCAAGTTCTGTATCGGAAATGTGACTGTGGAAAAAAACATCCGGGTTTTCCAAAACCAGAAACCATGGATGACCAAACAGGTCCGCACACTACTCAAAGCCCGCGACGCTGCCTTCAGGTCTGGTAATAGAGCTCTGTACAGAGCTGCCCGTGCCAACCTGAAAGGCGGTATTAAGGAAGCTAAGTCAGCCTATAAGAGGAGCATAGAGTCCCACCTGTCCAGCAAAAATAAACGGGAGGTGTGGCAGGGTATACAGAACATCACGAACTACAGAGGCCGTGAGGCGACAACAGGAGACCTGAGTGCGATTCTGGCAGAAGAGCTAAATTGCTTCTTCGCTCGATTTGAAACATCACAACAACAGCACTCATCTGCTCCAGCCCCACCTCCACCCTCATCTGGCCCCCGTACCAGTCCAGCCCTGCCTCCATCTCCTTCTGGTTCCTGCACCACTCTACTTACTGTGAGGGAACACGATGTTAGACGGATGTTTCTGGCAGTGAACCCCAGGAAGGCTGCTGGCCCAGACGGTGTACCTGGTAACGTGCTCAGATCATGTGCCCACCAGCTTGCCCACATCTTTACCAGAATTTTCAATCTCTCCCTGGCCCAAGCAGTCATCCTGTCCTGCCTAAAATCAGACACAATCATTCCAGTGCCAAAGAAATCGCCCACCACTAGCCTGAATGATTATCGTCCTGTAGCCCTCACTCCAGTTATCATGAAGTGCTTTGAGAGATTGGTTCTTCAGCACATCAAGGACTACCTCCCCCCAGATTTCGATCCTTTTCAATTTGCTTATCGTGCAAACAGATCCACAGAGGATGCTATTGCCGTAGCTGTCCACTACGTGTTGAGACATCTTGAGCAGCAACAGAGCTATGTACGGATGCTTTTTGTGGATTACAGTTCGGCTTTTAATACAATAATTCCGGACATTCTCGTCACCGAATTGGTCACCCTTGGCCTCCCCCGCCTCACGTGTGCCTGGATAAAGGACTTTCTCACCAACCGGTTCCAGACAGTGAGACTCGGGCCCCACCTCTCCTCCACTCGCACGTTGAGCACAGGTTCTCCACAGGGCTGTGTGTTGAGCCCCCTCCTGTACTGTCTCTACACATACGACTGTAGACCAGTCTACAACAATAATATTATCATCAAGTTTGCTGACGACACCACAGTGGTCGGACTTATCTCAAAAGGAGAGGAGGCAGCCTACAGAGAGGAAGTCCTAAACTTGGCAGCCTGGTGTTCAAAGAACAACCTGACTCTAAACACCAAGAAAACCAAGGAACTTATTGTAGACTTCAGAAAACACAACACGGAGCTGGCCCCCCTCTTCATTAATGGTGAGTGTGTGGAGAAGGTCCACACCGTCCGGTTTCTTGGCGTGCTTATCTCTGCAGACATCTCCTGGACGGACAACATCACAGCGGTTATCAAGAAGGCTCAAACGCGGCTACACTTCCTGAGGGTTCTCAGGAAGTACAATCTGGACTCCAATCTGCTGCTGATCTTCTACCGCTCGTCCGTCGAGAGCCTGCTGACATACTGTATCACGGTGTGGTATGGTAGCTGCACCGCAGCAGACAGGGAGAGGCTTCAGAGGGTAGTAAGAGCAGCACAGAAGATCATTGGCTGCCCTCTCCCCTCCCTGATGGATATTTACACTTCCCGTTGCCTCAGCAGAGGAAAAACTATCATTAAGGACAGTTCTCACCCTGGCTTTGATCTGTTCAATCTGTTGCCCTCAGGGAGACGTTACAGGTGCATCAAAACAAGGAGTAGTAGATTTAAGAATAGTTTCTTCCCAAAAGCTATTACCATGATAAACAAACACATGTACTGAGTCCACAGCATATGTATATATTGTCTCAAACTGTGCATTTCATAGTACCTCCGCCATCCACCCTAATATCTATCTATCGTGCATATATCTTGCATATATTGTATATCTTGTTTATTTATTTTGTTTATTTATCTTGTTTATTTATCTGTGTATTATCTGTTTATTCTTCTTGTGTATTGAATGTATATATTTGCACGGAACAAAAAGGAGTGGCTCTTAATTTCATTGTACATATGTATAGTGACAATAAAAGGCATTCATTCATTCATTCAATACAAATAATACAACTAGCTAAATACAACTAGCTAAACAAGCAGGTCAAATGCTACATGTAACACAGCTAACTCGCTTCTGTTCCACATTTGTGCTTATAGCATCATACTGTAGCTTTAATTCAAATGCTAACATTTGATACAGCCATTTGTGCTACTGCTAACATTGCTAACAGAACAGCAGGCAGAGAGAGAGAGAGAGAAATAAATTACCACAAAATTTTACCACAGAAACTCAAAATGTACATCAGTGGATGAGATATGTGGGGTTTTTTTTCTTCTTTTTTTACTTTTTCACCAGAGGTGCACCAAGGAACAGTAAGAAAACTGTGAGTCTGGTGTTGGAGTGACACTAGTTAGTAATTAGCACCTCCTCCATTTTGTTTCCTCACAAAAACAAGGTAAAAGTTCATCTTATAAATCCTGCGTCTGTTCCACTTTAATGACTTGCCTTTTGTGTTGATTTTATTCACAGCTGGTCTTATCGCTGTTTTAGCCTTCAGAAATCCTAAATGCACTAAACTGTAAAAATATTGGCACCTATGCTACTGCACTATTTTCACCCAGTTAAAAAAAGCACCCTCTTTTTTTTTTTTTTTTTAAGCAACCTGAGCTCCTTTTATCAATTTAAATCAGCGCTTCGATGATATGAGCTGCTGTGAAAAGTAGTTAGCGATGTGTGTGTGTGAGTGAGTGTGTGTATTTTGTGGCTGGATTCAGCAGCAGTGTGTAATGAGGTGTTGCATTCAGCATTTCTTCCACATGGCTGCAGGAAGCATAGTAAAGAGAAGAAAAAAACAACAAAACAACAAAAAAAAAACAACAACAACAGGCAGCTGTGAATAACACACGAAGAACCTGCTGTCCTTTAGAGATGGAACGTATTAGCCGTGTTGAAGGATCAATACATGCTACGTGGAATAGGTGGAAATTCAGGAGCATTACTTACTGTAGAATGCTAATATTCGAAATGGAAATTGTGTTCCAACAATCATAAACGTCTCACCAATATCAGTCCATTGTGGATATACACTCCACATCTCCATCCACCATTCCGGGTTTGGACGTGTCCCAAACCACACCTTATTCTCTACATACACTATCCCATACATCATCTTCAAAACAGGTGCCCACTGGGGCAGTTGTGTCTCGGCGGTTAAACTTTTCATGAGACTTCACGTCCATTGGACCCTAAAGCAAGCACCTTTAACACTTGACTGCTCCGAGGGCTGAACCTATGCTCTGACCCCAACTTCCTTACTAGATAGGTAAGGAGTAAAAACACTTCAGGACTTGCTGTTATAGGAAAAATAATCAACGACAGACTGCTACAACTCGGAAGTTGATTATTTTCAGATACCAGCATGTTCCTGCCCAAAAAACCCCATCAGAGATTGTCATGTTACAGAAAAAACAATAAACTCGTCTGTGCTGAAGACGTGGGAAAAGTTACAGCCTTACCTCTGACTGCGAGAACGTGCTCACACCGGAGACTCCTTCCATCAATAAAACGTCTTCACGCAGAAAACGATATGTCAATATCGTTTACGTGGCCTTTTCGCCGTATCATACGGTGTTACAATAGAAACGATAACATGTTAAAGGGGTAAACCTGCGAACACATCGAACAGAACGTCCGGTTACGGAGACATTATTAGACAGTCCATACAGGATTTCATGCGTTTTTTTTTAAATAAAATGCTTGATTTTGCTGCGGATTCTTTCAAAATGCAATTTGCTGAGTTTTTTTTTTTTTTGCATGAAATTGTTTTGCACGTTGCTTCCCAGTGATGTTTGTTGGTAAATGAGACCTTTTAGCTGTACTCATGTTAGAAACTCTGGTTAGAAATGATATGTTTATGTCGACATTTAAATCTAAATATGAAAATAAAGTGATAATTAACCAGCAGTCGAAAAAAAACTAACATAAACACAGCATAACTGTATGTATATATGTATATATGATACAGCATATATGTTTTTTTCTCCTTTTTGTCCACCTGTCAACAACGATGCATTGCGCTCACTTAAAAATGGCCGTATAAAAATTAAAAATGGCCCTATATATATATATATATATATATATATATATATATATATATATATATATATATATATATATATATATATAATGTGAATGTAAAAAGCCTTCCTATAATTGCATATTGAAAATCACGGTTTTGGAATTACGGCTTGAGGGCGTAGTGTGTAGTGTGTTCACCTGAAAATTGATCTAGGAATGAGTTCAGGAAAGAATCCGTGAGTATGGATAGAAGATAAGTAAAATCTAAAGCATTTTGTGGGGACAAAACAAACAAACCGGATGCAGAGACTGCAGTATTTAAATGCAAAAAAAAAAAAAACATTTTCTACCTAAGTCTGCTTTCGCAGTTAATAATAATAGGCTATAAAACGAAGATTTAAGCTGTGATAATGACTTAGTAGGGCTCTGTCTCGCTTACATCTTCCCCTCTGACAAGCTACATAAACTTCTCCGACCATTTAAAGATGGCTTTGGTCGATGCTGTCCCGTGATGCCTTTCCCGAGGAGTGGGGCATGAGGACAGGTCTCATAAAGCTTGGCCGTTTTGGGAGAGCGGGACACTAGCTATGCAGATATGAAGGTTCATCTGTTTATTCATTGGCATTGAAGAAGAAGTCAGATTTAAAACACTTGTGCTTGCCGATGAAGCCGAAGCCCAAATGGAGCTTAGAGTAAGGTTAAATATGTAAATAATCCTATTTATACAACAGCGATGTTAAAATTCTCGATTCTGATTGATCAGAAGTTGTTGAATTCTATTAGAGATATATTTTTTTGCTTGGGGGCATGGTGGCTTGGTGGTTAGCATGTTTGCCTCACACCTCCAGGGTTGGGGGCTCGATTCCCGTGCTTCAGGGGTTTCCTCTGGGTACTCTGGTTTCCTCCCCTAGTCCAAAGACAGGCGTTGTAGGCTGATTGGCATTTCAACATTATCCGTAGTGTGTGAATGTGTGTGTGATTGTGCTGTGCGATGGGATGGCACCCCTTTCCAAGGTGTCCCCTGCCTCGTTTCCCGAGTTCCCAGCTATCCCAGTTCTCCAGGATCCCCCCCCCAAGACCCTGTGTAGGATAAGCGGTACAGAAAATGGATGGGATGGATTTATATTTCAGCTTTATATCAATACAATGTTCTCTGTGAGATGTTTTACGCTCATGGAAGGAGTCTAAAGTGTCAGCGCAGAAACGTCAGAGGTAAAGCTTTTCAAAGAAATATGTCCAAAATAATAAAAATGTCATAAAAATTATGTATACAATTATATAATATATAATATATAATATATTATTATATTATACAAAAGATTTTTAAAAAATAGTTAAGTGGTAATCTGATTGTAATTTAAAAAAGAAAAAAAAAAAAGAAACGTCCAACTATATGAAAAAAGATGATACGAAATTATTTGGAAAATTTCAGGAAAAAAGAAATTTATTTTAATAAAAATATATGATAAAGAATGTATTATAAAATCTATATTACTAAAGCATTACTTTAAAAAATGATTTTTAAAAATATGACTTTAAAAAAATCTATTATAAAAATATTATAAACATTGTAAATAAAAAATCTATTCAAAATATATTTATATAAAAATTATTTTCATAATAATTGTTAAAAAATATTTTTATAAAAATATTTTTTCCAATAAAAAAAGTATATTATAAAAGTATGTAATAATTTATTTATTTATTTATTTATTTACATTTATTAAACGTAATTTTAAAAAGTGTCTACGTTTTCTCCATCGTCCGTCTTTAGTGTCACCTCCTGGAAGGTTAAAATAGTTTTCGCTCAGCTTTAGTGGTCAATCAAAGAGTGAGGAAAAATATTTCTTTGCTATAAAAAGGCCAATTTCCAATGAAATCTTTTTACCGCATTAAGTGTTATAGTGTCCCCATCATCCTACAAACACACACACACAGAAAAAACACACTTTGTAGCCTCAACCGCAATCAGAAAATCTCCAGACGGCGCTGAGGCCATTCGCGCCGCTCGTCTCCGGGTGTTCTTCATTCTCTTTTTTACGGTCTTCCCCGTGATAAATGAGCCACGAGGATTCGATCCGCTGTAATTGAGGAAGCCTCTCAGCTGTCAGCAGGAAAAACACATCCACCCGCGGTAAATCCGCTTCTCGGCCTTGACTCCGTAAACCTGTCTCGGCTTCACTTCGCCTTCCGTTTATTCACCCCCAAACACACACTCGTCTGACAGATTTATCTCGTCCTTCTCACGCCATGAGCAGACAACAACTGTCATGCTTTTAGCTTTCCGTCTCTTTTCCTGAGCGCTTTATTGCGAGACACGCGGCCTCGGCTTTTGTGCGTGCGGGTGTAGAGAGAAGCGATTTTTTAAAAAAAAAAAAAAAAAAGAAGAAGAAATCCGAGACAGATATAAAAAAAAGGATGATAAAATGTGGAAAGTGGCATAGATGGGAAGCTGTAAATTTGACAGGAAAATCTTCCTTGTTAGTTTGGAGAAATCCATCCATCCATCCATTTTCTATACCACTTATCCTACAGGGTTGCGGAGAGTTTGGAGAAATTATTATTATTATTATTATTATTATTATTATTATTATGACTGCATACATCAATAGCTTCAAGTACATAAGTTGTGGTGAAATGCTACCCTGTCTTATGCTTTCTATGTAAATTCAATTAGCGCTCCATGCTAGGTCTAGTTAGAGTGTGGTTTTAGTCAAACTGTGACTTTTCTCTGTAAACAACCAACATATCCGAGGTAAATGTTGACATTCTGGACAGTTTTGTCTTGTTTCCATGGTCACTGCTCCTTTCCATTGTTTGTATCAAGGACTTTTAACATCTAGCTAGCTAAATCGGTCGCCTCAGACTGTGCCTAGCTTTCATACTTTTCATAGATTTCTGGTTAACTGTGAGATATATCAATATATAACAAACAGTTGGACTTGACCTTACTGACACAAAAATAAATAAATAATAAAAACAAGAAAGAAACTATTCAATATTTGAATGGAAAGTGACCCAAATCGTGCCCATTTATCCTGATACAGTGCTGGGTGCCATTCAGCCCTTGTCTCACAAACTCACAAGCTTTATTTATTATCATTTTAAAGCAAATATCCCATCTCCCCATCTCAGGCATCAAGTATCTTTGCTGACAGGCTGCAATTTTGCTCTTAAATGATGAGTAACAGAGTTTTTTTTTTTTTTTTTTAAATTTAGCACAGAATTAGCAAACACGCACAATGTTATGGGAGCATATAATATCTATGTCCCCGGGGTCCTATGTTCCACAGATTTATATGGCACATAATGAACACATGACAAAGGGGGAAATAAGTATTGAACGTGTCAACATTTTTTTTTTTCAGTAAATATATTTCCAATGAGGCTATTCACATGAAATTTTCACCAGACTTTTGTATTACAAAATTGTATTTTGTATAACTCAAGAAATCTGGAAATATAAAGAAATCCAAACATTAAAGTCCATAAATTAAGTTAAGAAAGTGTGCGTAAGAAAGTGACTTTATAGGAATTATTTATTTAATTTCTGGACTTTAATGTTGTGAATTCTTTATAATTCCGTATATCTTGAGTTAATACTGATGTCTGGTGAAAATTTCATGTGAACAGCCTCATTGGAAATATATTTACTGAAAAGAATGTTGATGCGTTCAATACTTATTTCCCCCACTGTATGTTTCCCAGCTCTATGTAGCACATAATGGGAACTTGAAAAACTCTGTATTCACTTAATATGACACGGATTATTGTGGGAAGTTGTCAAATGGGTTTTTTGTTCCCCAGCACTGCTGTATGGCTCTCAGTATAATACGCCTAGACTTGAGGGAACTAAACAAATGGTTGGAGTGATGGAATCACAAAAGGTCTTAGCTTCCTTAGGTAAACATTAGCCAAGTATGTTTTTGACTCTAACTCTCATAACATCATGATTTATGTATCTAATTAAATCCAGTTTGTTTTTGCCTCTAAACATGCTAGTGTATATTTTTTTTTATGAATTTACTGTAAGGTTATTTTTAGCTGTGACTGACATCTCACTGCTGTAATGTCCAAATACCCATGCAGTGATATTGTTACAATAGAACAGTGGCACGTGGAGACTTTCATAGGGGCAGGTGCAAAAAATGAAACAAGGGTACATAGCATACACCAGGGGTGTCTCAGATGTTGATTATGTGCCATATAAATCTGGGGAACATAGGACCCTGGAAACATAGGACTCTGAGAACATAGGACTCTGGGAACATAGGACAGTGGGAACATAGGACCCGGGGAACATAGGACAGTGGGAACATAGGACTCTGGGAACATAGGACTCTGAGAACATAGGACAGTGGGAACATAGGACCCGGGGAACATAGGACAGTGGGAACATAGGACCCTGGGAACATAGGACTCTGAGAACATAGGACCCTGGTAACATAGGACAGTGGGAACATTGGACCCTGAGAACATAGGACCCTGAGAATATAGTGTAGGACCCTGAGAACATAGGACCCTGGGGGAAATAGGACCCTGGGAACATAGGACCCTGAGAACATAGGACCCGGGGAACATAGGACCCTGGGAACATAGGACAGTGGGAACATAGGACCCGGGGAACATAGGACCCTGAGAACATAGGACAGTGGGAACATAGGACCCGGGGAACATAGGACCCTGAGAACATAAGTCCCTGGGAACATAAGACTCTGAGAACATAGGACCCTGGGAACATAGGACCCTGGGTAAATAGGACCCTGAGAATATACTGTAGGACCCTGACAAAATAAGACCCTGGGAACATAGGACTCTGAGAACATAGGACCCTGGGGACATAGGACCCTGGGAACATAGGGCCCTGAGAATATACTGTAGGACCCTGGGATCATAGGACCCTGAGAATATACTGTAGGACCCTGGGAACATAGGACCCTGAGAATATACTGTAGGACCCTGAGAACATAAGACCCTGGGAACATAGGACTCTGAGAACATAGGACCCTGAGAACATAGGACCCTGGGAACATAGGGCCCTGAGAATATACTGTAGGACCCTGAGAACATAAGACCCTGGGAACATAGGACTCTGAGAACATAGGACCCTGAGAACATAGGACCCTGGGAACATAGGACAGTGGGAACATAGGACAGTGGGAACATAGGACCCTGAGAACATAAGACCCTGGGAACATAAGACTCTGAGAACATAGGACCCTGGGAACATAGGACCCTGGGTAAATAGGACCCTGAGAATATACTGTAGGACCCTGAGAAAATAAGACCCTGGGAACATAGGACTCTGAGAACATAGGACCCTGGGGACATAGGACCCTGGGAACATAGGGCCCTGAGAATATACTGTAGGACCCTGGGATCATAGGACCCTGGGAACATAGGGCCCTGAGAATATACTGTAGGACCCTGGGATCATAGAATCCTGAGAATATACTGTAGGACCCTGGGAACATAGGACCCTGGGAACATAGGGCCCTGAGAATATACTGTCAGACCCTGAGAACATAAGACCCTGGGAACATAGGACCCTGAGAACAAAGGACCCTGGGACCATAAGACCCTGAGAATATAGAAGCCTGAGAACATAGGTCCCTGAGAATATAGGACCCTGGGAACATACGAATGACCATAAAGTGATTGATTAACATCCATGCTAATACCATGAGGCCATGGAGGGTGTTTTTAACAGCGTCTCTTCAGTTAATGATCACAATATCCTTACAAATGACGAAAAACAAAACAAGGGAACGTACTTTACTACTTCCCAATGAACGTCAGGAAATTCAGACCATGCAACTTCCTGTGAACTAAAATGGACCTTTTTCATAACCTACTGTATAATGCATGACTTGTGGAAAGGGATGATTCACGTATGGGATGTGTTTTTACTCAACCACCACAGAACAAAATTTGAAATTATATATATATATATATATATATATATATATATATATATATATATATATATATATATATTTGTATATATATATATATATATATATATATATATATATATTGAAATGAAGCAGTGGAAGAGAGAAAATGAAGAAATGCAGAACAATGATAGACGAAAGACAATAGAAGCCAATTAAATGACAGAATGTTCGACGTGATGTCACAAAGAATTATCAGGAAATCTCTGTCTTCAAAACCGCTCAGCTGAATTAAAGCAAAAACCTTCATGATGAATAAAGATATTGTACTTAAACTCTCTCCACACTCTTTTAAACCCCAGTCTGTGTTTGATTTCTAGACGTTTGATTGATATATTTTATATGCTCTTATTCCGTCTCTCTTTTCTTCTCCAAACACCCACGCGTGAATGATAAAGACCTGCGGGAACTCATTATGGCTTCAGAGTCGCCCCCATGTTTCCCCAGGGCATGGCCATGCTGAGGTGTGTGTGTGTGTGTGTGTGTGTGTGTGTTGGAGTGAATACACATATCATTCCTTGTCCAGGTGTATTAGCATCACTGAGTAGGTGACTCATAGTGTTAGCACATCATTATCAGAAATCACACCCACATGCAACACACACACACACACACACACACACACACACACACACACACACACACACACACACACACACACACACACAAAGAACTACTAGAAATCGTCAGGAATACCTTCTAAGATTTCCTTGTTAGCAGGTGATATCACTATTAGGTCATCTCAGCATATTTAGCAACAACAACAGGTCAGTTGTAACGTTTTTTTCCTTCCTTTTGTAATAAAACAAATACTCTTTTCATATTATCACCAGAGAAAACGGTTTTGTTATACAACTACATGAAAGAAAGAAAGAAAGAAAGAAAGAAAGAAAGAGCAAACTACATGAAAGAAAGAAAGCGTAGACTACATAAAAAAGAAAGAAAGAGAGAGCAAACTACAGGAAAGAGAGCGAACTACATGAAACAAGAAAGAAAAAGAAAGAGCAAACTACATGAAAGAAAGAAAAAGAAAGAAAGAGCAAACTATATGAAAGAAAGATAGAAAAAGAAAGAAAGCAAACTACATGAATGAAAGAAAGCGTAGACTACATAAAAAAGAAAGAAAGAGAGAGCAAACTACAGGAAAGAGAGCGAACTACATGAAACAAGAAAGAAAAAGAAAGAAAGAGCAAACTACATGAAAGAAAGAAAGCGTAGACTACATAAAAAAGAAAGAAAGAGAGCAAACTACATAAAAAAAGAAAGAAAGAGAAAGAAAGAATAAAAAATGGGTGGGGTTGATTGTAACATCTCAATTCACCGAGAGAAGTATATTTTTGCAGCAGATGAAGCACTTTCTTTACTAGAACATCTTCTTAAGCGGGCACATAAACATCAATCACGTGAAAAAAAGACTGATATCCTTGCGTCTTTGAGCGTCCGTGAAGTTTTCCAGGAAGTAAGATCTCGTTTGCGTTTTTTGTTGTTGTTGTTGTTGTTGTTATAATTGTATCAGTAACACCTCAAGCTGATACACTAGCCAATGCGAGTGTTTTGTTGCGGAAAAAGTGAATGTTTGTAGCGCAAGAACAGGAACGAAGTTGTTTCACGGACATTACGTGTATGTATAAAGAGTAGTTCTTTAGGTAATAAGAATTGTAATCATTGACAAAATCGTATCGGTATAAGAGGAGGAGAGCGCTTCATAACGTGCTGTTATTGAAAAAAAAAATTCGCTTCGTCGTACCTCCCACGTTTTTGATTATTTCGCTACAACAACACAACACGGAGTGTTTTATTCCGTACATACTGTACTGTGTCTATTCAGCAGATTTAAACCCCCCCACCACGCCTGTAACGTGCCCACTGTCTGGTACCCAAACATTTCCTCATTCCCTGAAGAGACAAAAACGCCGGCGCTCCATTCCATTCCTTTCCCATTTAAAATCCATTAGAATTCCAACACGTGTGCGAAAACGGAGGAGCGCAGCTCCTATCATCGCGCCTTTGCGTCATTAAGCGCAACAAAACTCATTCGGCTCCTGCACGTCAGCACTATCTAATTAGCTGACGAGTAAACAGCGAGCACATTTGTCTCATGAATTAAACATAGGCGGGATGTTTGCTGTACACAGGACGCATGTGTGCTCGTGCAAGCAATTGAATAATTGAATAATTAACAAACATGCTTCCCACCCCCCAACAAACAACACGCCCCACCCCAACCCCCCATCCCCAAAGGGCTGCTGCTCTATAGGAAGGAACAATATTATTAGAACTGTACAGCAATCAGTATATAGCGAAACGAACGTCTAGTTGAGATCAAATCTGTTTAAAAAAGTAAGCTAATGAGATAGCTCATTAGCCCATTGGCACCAGCAACATGGCTCCAGCCGCTAGAATCCTGCAAGGTCCGGAGGTGATTTGGTTGGCATTCATATGACATACCTTGTTGCTCATGTTAAGCTTTATCTTCTGTGGGAATTCTTCGAAATGTACAAATTGACTCCAGGTGGATGAAGGAATAGTTTTCGTTTTCGCCTTATAAAACATAAATAAATATGGATAATAGATGGCGATGGGGGTGGGATGTTTACGTATCAAAGAGGCACGAGAAGCGATGCGATGTTTGGACAAACAAATAACCCCCCCCAGTGAGAAAGCGTCAACTTCTCAGTCCTTTCAGAAAACCTAAAATTACCCTAAATCTTTACCTCTAACACTCGAGATTCCTTCCATATATATGAAACAAACGTTTTTTTACGGAAAATTTCGCCATATCAACGGTTTTGTTGTGTACATTGTTGCTATACCAGCAATAACATAGAATGAGCGCAATAATATAAACCTGTGATCTGAAGCCGCGTCAGAGCTACTGTTTGACCAATCAGAATCCAGAGTTCAACAGCGCTGTTGGAATGAATACAAAAAAACAGTCACCCCCCCCCCCCCCCCGATGATTTCCTTCGTACTTACATACTGATACGATATATCGATAAATGTCAATCGTACTTAAATGTGAAGTGCGTTTACATAGCAAGCTGATTTGCATTTAGTGACGCCCACAAAACTCCATAAAAGGCAAGAGAGGGTTGAACATTGCCAAATGGCATCTAAATGGTGAACGATCACCTCTTACGCTCGGTGTGTGCTAAGTCAACGAGCGGTAAATCAGGCATCTTGTAACGATTGCGGGGAAAAAATGATAAAATCTCTTGAAAGTTTCTAATACGTATAACACGTTAACAATCGAAACAAGGAATGTTATTCTGAGCATTTTTTCTTTATGCGTCCCTCTAAAATTTCCCACCATGGGAAAAGCCTTCTTCTTCAAGAATTCATTTGCAATTGTAATTACTGTATATTGGGGGGGGGCAATAATTCTAATAAGCTCCCTTAAATGGATTTCTCCAGAAGCCATGCTGCTGTTATGATAATCCGCCAGAATGGGGGATCGACGGGGGTCTCATTATTCAGACAGCGTTGTCTTATTTGTCCCGTTTTCTCCGGGAATAATGCTGATTGACCTTTTACGACCCTCCTTACTCCGTTATCTGTCTTAGCCTTTCCTCCCACTTCCTCTTCCTCACTGTCGCCATAAGGCAAACCTGGAGTGTCCCGGTCAATATTCTTGACCGATCGTGATGAATTCCTGGTCTACCCCCTTGACAATCTGATGCTTTTTCTCTTTTCCTCTTTCCTCTCATTCCCATGACTCTTTGTTGTCACTGGCCTAATTTTGCTCTTCTCGCTCTCCCAAGGGGACCCTTGTGACAGCTGATGGGCAGTTTTAGGGCTGAGCGTTTAATGGATGCGTCCAGCTCTCTCGCCTCTAACTCGTACCGAAGGAGTATTTACCGGCTCCATAACGAAAACAGTGCTAGAACACTTTGTCAGCTCGGCTCCCTCGGCAGTGTTCCGGCCGTGCAGTAATCTTCTGGAGCTGTATGGAGATTAGTCTGGGAGGAACGCTACTGCTTCAGGGTCTGTTTTTTTTTTTACGAGTCGAACATGCCAGGGATGCGTGGAGGTATAACTTATATGCAGTCGATTGTGTTGAGATGATTTTCAGATGCCTAAAGCAACAAATTGTTCATTTGTACATTACTATTCTTTTAAGACCTATTGGTCCGTGTGTATGATTTATGTCTGTTGCTGTTGAATTCTTGATTAAGATCTGGTCGGAAGCAGTTCCACCTGCAAGACAAATCCCAGGTTTATGGGGACCTGACAAATGGATAACTTTAAAATGTGCATAATTGTCTCCTGACAGAAAACATCAACATAAGAATGACTTTACGTTGGGTAAGCTGTTGCTATAGAAACGATAACATGGTAGAACGAGTGCAAATTTAAAAAAGATTCATATAAACCTGTGATATGACTGGACTTGGCTTGATTTGTGTCCTTGTAGTTATGGCCACTGGTTTCTGCTGTTTCATACATATTAGTAGCTTACCTATAGGCTGCTATCCTCCTAGCAGCACCTTCCCAAGCATCCCAACCCCCTTGCACTTTCTTTTCACTCTTTTGCACATGATCTCTCACCTCCGGTGCCTATGGATTCCCTGCCAGTACTCCATAAAAGGCAAGGGAGAATTGAACATGACCAAATGTTCATTTAAATGGTGAAAGACCACCTCCTAAGCTCGGCGTGTGCTACATCAATGGGCGGTAAATCAGGCATCTTATTACAAATAAGAGTGAAGTTTAAAGGAAAATTGGCCACAGGATTTCGGTCCTGAAATGTGCATTTGAAAAGCTAGTTAGTAAATAGTTCTCTAGGAAGAATGGTAATATGTACTAATTATTAACAGCTTAGCCAAATCATAAGTCACAATGCTTTTACCTATTGATTATAATTAGTCTTTATTGGTCACATATGCATTACAGCACAGTGAAATTCATTTTATTCACGTAAGTTGGGGTCAGAGTGCAGGGTCAGCCATGATACAGCACCCCCTGGAGCAGACAGGGTTATTGGCCTTGCTCAAGGGCCCAACAGTGGCAGCTTTGCAGCGCTGGGGCCTGAGCCCCCGACCTTCCGAACAGTAACCCAGAGCCCTAACCGCCAAGCCACCACTGCCCGCCAAGCCACCACTTCCCCACGAATTCTCCAGGGAAGCATGAAAGAAATAGTAGTTATTAATATAGTTCTTTGTACATTTACATTTATGGCATTTGGCAGTCACCCTTATCGAGAATGACTTACAGAAGTGCTTTGAAGTCTCTATTAATAAATACGTCCTGATACTGGTTCACTAGGTCACGGACTAGGAATGCCATCAAGTCTTAAACCTCTGTTGGGAGGTAATATAGTAACAAAAGTAAGAAAAACACACAGACAACACAATTTAAATGAAAAGTGCTAATTTAAGTACTTTAGGAAGAAGTAGGTCTTTAGACGTGGTTTGAAGACCGCCAGTGACTCAGCTGTTCGGACATCTAGGGGAAGTTCATTCCACCACCTAGGTGCCAGAACAGAGAAGAGTCTTGACGCAGGTCTTTCTTGTACCCTGAGAGATGATGGGACCGGTCGAGTGGTGCTAGAGGATCAGAGGGAGCGTGGTGCAGTGCAGGGTGTGATAAGTGCTTTGAGGTAAGTGGGTTCTGGTCCATTTTTGGCTTTATAGGCAAGCATCAGTGTTTTATATCTGATGTGGGTAGCTACAGGAAGCCGGCAGAGGGAGCATAGCAATGTGGTGGTGTGGGAGAAGTTAAGAGAGTTGAAAGCGAGTCATGCAGCTGCATTCTGGTTCAGTTGCAGAAGTCGAATGGTGCTCAGACTATGGAGACCTGCCAGGAATGAGTTGCAGTAGTCCAGTCTCGAAATGACAAGAGACTGAACCAGCAGGCCTGTATGGATAGAAATGGACGAATCCTTTTGATGTTGTAAAGGAGAAATCGACATGAGTGTATCAGATTAGCAATGTAAGAAGAAAAGGACAGTTTGATTGTCCATGGTTACCCCAAGGTTATGTGCAGTAACCGAAGTTCTCCGGGAGGCATGAAAGAAATAGTAGTTATTGATTAGCTAATAGTGAACTACTGAATACATCTGTGTGCTATTACTTACTAATTTCTTAATCAGAGTTTCTAGTTAGTTAATAATAGTTTCTAGAATGTTAATATTGTGTTATTCATTTCTTCCTGTGTAGTTACTCATTAATGATGGATCCTTATTCTAAAGTGTTACCAAAAGGTCCACGTTAAAGAAGCGTAAGCAGTGAAACCCTTGGGCTTGACCAGGCTATCTGCCCCTTGTATCACTCCGGGCATCCTCCTGAACAAATTGGGTGGTTTGCTTCACAATCCGCAGTTGCAAATAAATATTTCATAGCGGCAGGTGCACACTTATCTTTTTTTTTTGTTTGTCAGTCAGTTCAGCTTACGTCATTCACCGCTTTCCCTTAGAGAAAAGCGTTGGACGCTGCTGAAAAAAGGGGTCATGACAGCTGCAAAACTCCTGAAGAAGCAGCGCATCTCCAAGCCTGTCCCCATTGCCCCCCGACTACTGGATATTAGCTGGAGACTATGATATTACCTTTGCGACAGTGGCTAATAATACCTCAGCTCACGTCCAGATCAATAGAGCTGGCCTAGATTTCTGTCCTGTGCTCTCTATAAAGGGATCCAGAGAGCATCCTGTATTTCCTCACCCTGTACCCCCTCCCCCTCCCTTTTTTATTATGAGAGGCGAAAAGAGGAATAACGAGTGACCAGCACTAGGCTCAGCATGCTCTTGCCGCACTCTCTGGGGAGGTTTGTGTATCTGGGTATTTATTTATTAATTTTTCGCCAGGGTTTATGGGACACCCCGGATGCAGGCTGTGTCTCTTCATTAAAGAGTGAAGTCTCTGGTCCCTCGGCCTGTAATTCAGCACGGCTTTGTGCTGAGTGTGCAATGGAGAATTACCCTGATCGGCATGAGAGAGAGAGAGAGAGAGAGAGAGAGAGGAAAAGCTGCAGGAGGAAATGATCTGAAAGATCTGCTAGCACACTGTATCACCTTTCTGCCTGCAAGCCAATGCAATCCCATCTACTCAAAGCTCCTGAGGGTCCCGGTTTCCAATCCCAACTGCAAACCTCTGGTCTGAAATAGACCTGGACATTTTCTTCATTGCCTACACATTATTTATTAGTGTTTATGGAACTTTTCTTGCCTTGGGACCTACGCCGGTTTGCACAGGCCATCACAGTTGTCCGATTAGCATGGCCAATTTAGCAGCTGATCAACTATTGAAACCAAACAAAACCAGAATCTTCTTTCGTTTACTGCTCCTCCTCCTCCTCCTCCTCCTGCTGCTGTTGCTGCTTGGTGTGTCCTGTGTAGAAATCTGAGTCAGCCCAAATATCCTATTGATTTACATTCATTGATCTTCACGCTACAATTTTCTGTCAAACCAAATGATGTATGAGAGGCACTCGATGAGCTGAACTCTTCTAACGCTACGTGATTATGACCAATAATCAGGACGATCAGGAATAGCTTCTGGAGATCCATCGTTGTATTATCGAACCTTGATAAATATGCTACAGATAACGGTGTGAAAACTCACGCCCTGATGGCTCAATCTGCACGCTAATTATCACCAACCTGACACTGCTTACATGCACACGGTTATGTCAGTGCTACGGTTATAGTATACTGTATACTTTTAGATATATGCTCTGCTTTAACAGCCCTGCTCATGAGCATTTTTGCTACATCTGTAAACCAAAGTTCCACCTAGAAAAGCCATTAGTCCGTGATTAACTAGCCATAATGAGCAGCCAGAAGCGAAAATAATTACCTAGCATGCCGTTTCATTCCCTAAGAGCTTACCAGCGAACCAAATCAAGACAAATCGAAGATATTAATAAAGCTAGTGATTAATCAGATCCGCTACGATGCTAGAGGAATTGCGGGAAAAGGGTGTAATCGAGATCACACGTCGAGGCACACTGATTAAAAGTCTGTCTTTCTCTCCTTTTAATACAGCCTGGGTTCGGTACGAGTTAGCAGCAAGCTAACTGAGTCTACGAGAACCCTGAGGCCATCATCAGCGGCGAATCTGATTTCAGTGTATTTATTCTGTCTAATTCAATCTAACGGTATAATTCGGTTACAGACAGGGTCAGGGAAGGGTTTTGAGACGCAGCGTACAGAGAGAGGAGACGCAGTGAGACTGTCGGGACGGACTGACGTGGGTACGGCTGTAACTGCATTCGCTTCTTTAAGAAAAAAATGATTGAGCTTGTTATGACAGATGTGACAAAACTAGGTTTTTGAATCGTAATGTATTGCTCAGTTAAGTGCCAGTGCAGGACAGTATCAGATTTTTATTGTGTATTTCATCTGATTTTTATTATTATTTTTAACAAGGTATTTTAGGTTTATTTACCAAAAGCTACAGAAAGAGGTTGGTGTATGTGGAAAAAGCAAAAATATAGAAACATATAGGAAAGGCAACTGTGAGTGGATAAAAACAAGATCTCATAGACCTGCTTTAGATATACTACTACTACTACTACTACTATTAATAATAATAATAATAATAATAATGATGAGAGGAAGTAGAAGAAGAAGACGAACAACAACAACAAAGCAACAACAAGAATAAGAATGATATTGTAGCTGTATTCATCTTCTTCTTCCACTTATTAGTAGTAGTTGTAAGAATCACAACAAAATGACAAGAATAATATTACATAAACAACAGAAAATTAAAATAAATTAAGGAGTAAAATAAACAAGAAAGAGGTAATAATAATAATAATAATAATAATAATAATAATAATAATAATAATAATAATAATAATAAAGAATTAACCAGAGAAGAACTAGAATAATAGAGTAAAAAAAGACAAAATAAATAAAATGTAAAAAATGTTTGTAAATGTTTCTAAAATAAAAACAAGAATTAATATTTGTATTTTTATTATTATCAACAACAATAACAACAACAACAGTAATAATAATAACAATAATATAATACTACTACTACTACTAATAATAATAATAATAGTAATAATAATATAGAAACAGAACATAAACATTAAATGTTTGCACATTTGTTTGGTCTACATTTAAACTGTTGATAAAACGATCTGAAAGCAATATCTGTTGCAGACATTTATCAACCAAAACATTAAACCTAATTATAAACGATTTTTTTTTTAAAAAAGCACGTCGCAACTATTAAAGGATAAAAAGTACATGTTGTTCTCATGTCGTTTTCAATAAATAAAACAATTGTAACTGCCACGTTGCTGTAGAGTAAATGGAATAACACGGTGTTATCAGTCTGTAAAGCTCACTTAGCTGCTGTAAATCTCTCGGCTTCTACTTTGTCCAATTAAAATTTATTTGGATTTATTGTAATATTTCTGCTATAAACCAGGCTTTGCATATACGGTTAATTTTTAACACACTGGTAATTAGCCATTTTTTCATTTGCACTCTATCCCCAATTTTATTTATTTTTGCTAAACAAGGTTGCACCTTTGATTCAACATGCAGCATTCTATCATTACACATCACACCAGGGTGTTAAAGACTTGTGTAAATCCATAGGTTATATGAGAAGCGTGAGCTCGTAGCTTTGCGAGTGTCAAGTCTACATTACACCGAGTCTTCCCCCTGCTGCGTTTATCGAACGCAGGTCATGACCTGATCGATGACCAATGCCATAGACATTTGAGTTATTCCAGGAGAAGGAATGAACATGCTTACAATGAAACAGTGTTGTAACAGCTGAATAACTGCATCGGTGAGGAATAAAACACTTAGTGAGAGCACTGTTATTGGTAAATAATCAATATCGAGGTGTTGAAACTGAGTTACTGTAGTTGATCTGCTCTACTCTCCTGAACACGTTCCGAAATGTCCAGTGTATTTGACGTTAAAGTGGGGATTGTACCGCTAACCTCACTAGTATAAATAAGAACGAGAAGATGTGTTGAGAGGTATAGGAAGGGAATAAAGAGAGGAATGAACACAGGCAAGAAAAAAAAGAAAGCATGAAGTCCTATAAATTAGCATAATTAAAAACAAACTACGATGTGTGCGTAAAAGTAATAAGTTATTGTCTTCCAGTGAGAGTGGGTAAGTGTTCAGGCTTAAAAAAAAACAAAAAACGCTATAGATTTTTCCAGCCTTTTATTTTTTTTGTAGCAATATAACAATGAAAATAAAACATAGCGATACAAAACAGAAATATTGGGCTATTAGGGAGGCCAACAAAGATATTGAGCTATTACTGGGAGAGATTAATTGATCCGGGCGTCCATAACAGTTTAATTGAGCAGAAAATAGCAGATGGCTCTGATGGGGGCGCCATAAAGAGAGCTTGTCAACAGAACTATAATGCGCTCCGTGTCCAATTTCACATCTTTCCTTCAATTATTTCGTTTCTTTTTTTTTTTGTCCATCGTCCGTATTAGCACTGAAAATAAATAGGAAAAAGAGGCCAAAGAGAGAGGGACATAGAGAAAGAGGGGAGATGGAGAGAGAATCAGAGATGAAAGAAAGAAAGAGACTGAAATAGAAGAGAAAGACGCTGTAGTGATACGGTACGATCATGTAGTCCTCGAATATATTTATGTAATATGTTGTATATTTTTATTATTTGCTTTAGTTCAGTCATAGCCAGTTATTCCCACCTGCTAATTACTTCTCCTTTATTGTATGACAAATCCATACCACTATCCTCTATCTCATATATCTGGCTTTATCCCCTATGTCACATCTCTATCCCTTAACTTGTATCACTACCTTGGGCCCCTACCTTGTATATCTATCCATTCCTCATAACCCTACCTCTCTATCGCCTACCTTGTATCCTTATCCCTTCTTCATAACTGTACCTCCATCCCCTACCTCTATACCATGTATACCTATCACTATCCTCTACCTCCTATCCTTTTTCCTATACCTCTATCCTCTAATCATCCCTAGCCACATCCTCTATCCCTACCTCAGGCCCCTACCGCTATCCCCTGCCTTTTATCCCCTACCCCTATCCCTACCTCAGGCCCCTAAATCTATCCCCTGCCTTGTATCCCCTACCCCGATCCCTACCTCAGGCCCCTACCTCTATCCCCTGCCTTGTATCCCCTACCCCTATCCCTACCTAAGGCCCCTACCTCTATCCCCTGCCTTGTATCCCCTACCCCTGTCCCTACCTCAGGCCCCTACCTCTATCTCCTGCCTTTTATCCCCTACCCCTATCCCTACCTCAGGCCCCTACCTTTATCCCCTGCCTTTTATCCCCTACCCCTATCCCTACCTCAAGGCCCCTAAATCTATCCCCTGCCTTGTATCCCCTACCCCTATCCCTACCTCAGGCCCCTACCTCTATACCCTGCCTTGTATCCCCTACCCTATCCCTTCCTCAGGCCCCTACCTCTATCCCCTGCCTTGTATCCCCTACCCCTATCCCTACCTCAGGCCCCTACCTCTATCTCCTGCCTTTTATCCCCTACCCCTATCCCTACCTCAGGCCCCTACCTCTATCCCCTGCCTTGTATCCCCTACCCCTATCCCTACCTCAGGCCCCTACCTCTATCCCCTGCCTTTTATCCCCTACCCCTATCCCTACCTCAGGCCCCTACCTCTATCCCCTGCCTTGTATCCCCTACCCCTATCCCTACCTCAGGCCCCTACCTCTATCCCCTGCCTTTTATCCCCTACCCCTATCCCTACCTCAGGCCCCTACCTCTATCCCCTGCCTTGTATCCCCTACCCCATTTGACTACCTTTGTCCCTTACTAAATATCTCTATCTGTTTCCGCTACCTCATAGCCCACATTTATCCCCTACCTCATATACCTACCACTATTCCTACCTGAAATATGCTTTGATAAAGGCAAAAGGAATAGACAGCAGCTTGCAGAAACAAATACATCTGAAAGTTGATAAAAAAACAAAACAAAGAAATTCTTGAAAGAATATTAGATGTCACACTTTTTTTGCTATCAAGAAACTTAGCATTCAGAGCGACCACAGACAATTTAGGCGAAGTTCGCAATGGTAACTTCCTTGGCACATTACAGCTGTTGACTCGTTATGATCCTCTGCTCAGTGATCATTTGCAAAAAAGTGTCAGAGAAGAAGACAGGTGCAAGAATGACCCGGAATCACAAAATGAGTTCATTGAGATCTGTGGAGGAAAGTCTTGAAAGAAATATTAAACGAAAGGGAGCATGCAGTTTATTATTCTGTGATACTGTGATGCAACTCCGGACATTTCCCATATGGAGCAGAATGTGATTCTGTTAAGATATGTAGCAAAGAAGGAGGGCGATCTGTTGAAGATAAATGAGCGTTTTATTATTATTATTTTTTTTTACAGTTCAAAGCTTTCAAGGGTAAGAATGGCCAGGAAATATCAGAAATGATATCAAAGACTTTGGTAGAGCATTGAATTTGTATTTCAGATCGCAGGGAACAAGGATTTGACAATAGGGCAAATATGTCCGGCAAAGTGAAAGGGGTTCAGGTTGAAATAAAGAAAATAAAACCTCTTGCCACATATTCACCCTGTGCCTCACACGCTCCGAATCTTCTTGGTGTACAAGCAGCATGTCCTGATGTGTCCACATTTTTTGGCTGTTTGAACCGCTTATACAATCTCCATAGTGCAAGTCCAGAGTGGTGGGCAGTCCTTTAAAGTCAGCTCCCTTCAATGCTCGTCACAGAGCAGGTGTGCAAACCACTTACAAACCTGTTGCAAACCACTTGCCATCAATTATAGAAGCTCTGGGCACCATCATTGCTAAGCACAATTTAACCAATGATGCTAGGTCAGAGGCCAGTGCTCTAAAACAATACTTCATATCCTTCGAAGCCATAGTTCCATTGAAGACAGGAACCTAATTCTGCATTTACGGACAATTTTAGAGTAAGTTGAACTAGACAACATAACTTTATGAATTTTGCATAACTCATAATGGGATAATCTTTTCGCAGAAGCCTCCCTCATTGCAGAAGCCATGGATGTACCCAGGTGTTTCCAGTCAGCCACACGAGAAGGAGAAAACAGTTTTCAGATGAACGTACTTCAGAGTTCAGAGGATGCCAACCAACTAGAGACAGAAGAAATTCGGTTACTTGTGGCATTGGATAATACAATCTCTGCGTTGGATACCCGCTTCCAAACCACTGCAAAGATATATTTACATTTATTTGTTATATGTTTTGTTATTTTATAAGAAACACCTATTAGTTTACATATGGGCCTCCTTTGTGTCTTACCTCATGTCCATACCTGAAGGCCAAACAGTGCTTCCTGTTAAAGACATGGAGCCACAGCATTTTTTCCTTCTTCAAAATACTACCCCTGCAATGCTCCTGGAGGAGATGCTAATTGACGTCTTTTGTATACATGAGCTTGCAGATGTGCGCACTTGGCTAGTGACAGGGAGGAGAGGAAGAGAGCAGGATTGATTATGGCCCTATGATCTCTTGGAGTCCAAATGCTGCAAGTAACCGAACATTTATAATAAATACTGCCTGATATCTATGAGGTGGTGTGACGACGCGATGTTACTGTTTCCCCCCCTGAGGTGGAATATTTTTTTTCTATAACAGCAAGTGTTTTATTTGTTTTTCTGTCTCGCTCTCTTTCTTTACCACTCTTATCACGCTCGTCTCTCCAGTCATGCCCCTGGGTATCATTTCTGGCAGTTTGCGAAATGAACCCATTTCGGGTTCACAAGTGTGTGTGTGTGTGTGTGTGTGTGTGTGTGTGTGTGTGTGTGTGTGTGTGTGTGTATATTGATGCCGCTCTTTGTGAACAAATGCTAATTTAATCAATCTTCAATATATCCCCCATAGCGCTGACTCGTGGATATCTGCCCATATTAACCCTAACGCCACCTGCCAACACACACACACACACACACACACACACACATGATAAAACATCCCAGCATATGCTAAGTATCTGCGGTTTTTCTAGTACGGCAGAAACTGCTGAGATGTTGGCTTCTTTAGAGGCGTAGGAGGCAAGAAATGCAACGTGGCGGCCATTAAAAATTAAAAATGAATCCGGGCCCTTTTGCTCCTGCTTCGCCCATCAGTCTCCGGATGCATCTCGATCAGACACTGAAGCCCTGTAAAACGGTCAAATGCGCGTAGTTCAATAACTCGCTAAGAAAACAATGTATAATGCAAAAATGGGGGGGGGGGGGGGGGGGGGGGGTTGTGGGGGGATTTCAGTCCTAATCCTTCATAAAAGGCACTTAAATTTTAGCACAAAAAAGGGAATGAATGATGTTAAGGCTATTGATTGAAAAGAAGAAGAAGACCTTTTATGCTGCTAATTCAAAAAAGAGTAGACGTAAGCAGTGGCTGACTTCGTATTGAAAATATTTCATGTTTAATATTATATACATATAATATATATACATATATATAAATAGTTCTAGAGTTCAGCGTGCAGTTTCTTCTTGACTGTTCAGAACGTATTGATTCATTCCCCATGACAATTTTTGGGCGTTCCACAACATTAAATGTAACTGCAAATGGAGAAAATAAAGCACAATGTCATTCTTTAATAAATAACAATTCCAATCGCTGGCAAATTGTCATCGTATGAGCGGAATAAAACACCTCAGGGTGTGATGTTATTGGGAAAACAACCGACATCCAGGTACTGACAGTAATTCTGCTTCGTCGTGCCACGTCATCGTTCGTTATTTTCCCAGAACAACGTGACGCACTGCGTTTTATTCCTCGCGTGGTCAACACTGATCCGAATCGAAAAGTCATTAGGACTATAAGTGAAAATAAATAAATAAATAAATAAATGTTGTCCTTATGATTAAGACAGGGGCTACGCCCGGTCTCCGGGGTTGGGTGTTGGGTGAGTTTTCCGGTTTCCTCCCCCAGTCCAAAGACACGTGTTGTAGGCTGATCTGTTATGGGTTGGCACCCCATCCAGGGTGTCCCCCAGGATAGGCTCCAGGATAAGTGGTGTGGATGGATGGATGGATGGATGATTAAGACATCTTCACCATATATCACAGTATTTCACCAGCAAAACAAGTGAGCTGAGCTTTATATTGATCGGTTTTTAATTATTTAGAGACTAATTAAACAGCTGATCGAACTGTGTACAAGCCGGGGGTTAATTAAAAAGGCCGATAAAATGAAAGGAGAAGGTTCGGAAGAAAGTAGACTTCAAGCAAGGAAGCAATCACGATCAGTTGTGCTGATTTCCGCAGCAGACGTTGACCTAAACTCTGTTTGCTAAGCATTGGGAAATTCTTCCAATCTTCGATGCTTCCAAACCATTTAATCGCTTTTACCTTTCCGTACGAGTTCTGGAAAGCCGTGCATCTTTAAATCCTTCCACGCGGCTTGGAGTCTGAGAGGAAATCAAAGACGTCTTTAAATATTGATGAAGCTCGAGAGCACCGAATGCTGAATGAATAAACAGAGCGCTGACCTTCATATCAGAACAGGATTTCTGCTAAGCACTGCCGAGCAGAGCGTGGGCTACGTTCCGGGAACGTACTGTAGCGTTTCTATGGCAACAGCTCGGTTCACAGGGACTCATCGACACGAAGGACAATCGTCTACACGTCGACAATCGGGTCGAAAGAGACGGACTGATAGGTGGAGAAGAGGTGGACACAATCAGGGGAATATTCTAATGACAGGAAGTGGCCGGAGACGAGACGGGAATTAAAGAAAATAAGAGCAAATCGTGTAAACTCACGTAAACGAGAGGGAGTCCGTGACGACTCGTCTCGCTGAGTTTACAACGCTAAATGTAACTACGGACGAATAAAAAATGACGATGTGTCGTTCGGTAATACGTAAAAATGGTAATTGTTGGAAAATTGCTGTGGTTGGAAGTAGCTTCACTACATCCGACGTCCTGTCATCGATTATTTTCCTTTAACTGCGTGTCCCAAAGTGTTTTATTTCTTACATACAGAATCGTAAAATTCAAGAACGTTACTGAAATTTTTTTTTTATCTGATTGTAGTTGTGTTTCCTGTTGCGGAATATCCACGGAAACATGCTTTGTGAGGTCCTGTTCAGGATTAGTTGCAGCCAGAAATGCTTGAATTTGCACTAATTTTTTTATGATTTTTTTTTTTTTTGCAGAAAACTACTTGAATTGTTGATGATGTCACATGACACGTCTCGGTCCAAATGCGAGTTTACTCGAAGTTTACTCGATTTTGAGTCGATTTCCGCGATCGAAAAATCGCAAAAAATCCCGGGGGGACTATAAACAGTAATTCCTTCACTTTCTTTTAGAGTTAATATGACAAATAAGGAAACATTTTAAAGTCGATGCTATTTTTTTGCTCCAAAGTAAATAATAAATCGATGGTAACCTTTGCGAGTGTACGCAGGTAAAGGTTGATTTTTAAAAAAATTTTTGTGGTAAATGTTATTGGTTAACATTTAAAATTTTTTAAATAGTTAATTAAAATGAATAAAAGTTAATGAGTTAATAATGAATGAATTCAAGTAATTAAGTTGCATTTTTTTGGTTAAAATTTATACGAAAGCTTACTTATCACAATTTCTGACATTTTATATATATATATATATATATATATATATATATATATATATATATATATATATATATATATATATATATATATGTATGTATATATATAAAATGAAATATATATGAAATATACTCAAAAAGATAGCTCTGCATGCATACTTGGAATTGTAATCTAGGATTTGCTGACAGAATGTTTCATCAAGATGTTTGAACTGGAAGTAAACATTGCGACGATGTTTATATTTATATTTATATTTATATCGTGTTGTTATTGTAGCTAGAGTATGAGCAAAAGTCCTTCCCCAAATATCCTGCTTCTCTTCATCGCCACTCAGGAAGCCGTAGGAGGCCGGGATGTGAGAGTACCTCTGGAAACTGTGTGTGTGTTTAACCCTCGTGCACACACATTAGGCACGCTAATCTGGAGAGACCCATGGAGAAAAAAAAATCCGAATCGATGGACAATCAATGGCGCTCATTTCACATGCGGCTGCGTTTCTGTGCTGTTAAAGCTGCCAACACACTTTATGATACTGTGGCTTTGTGTGTGTCAGTGGACGCTGAACTGGATACGTCCTACGAGCCGAAAACAATGCCTATACACAAACACACACACACACACACACACACACACACACACACACACACACACACACACACACACACAAAACCGCACACACACTACCCTTTGTTCTATGACGCCTTAAATCAGAAATAATATAACAAATAACAGTAATACATCAAATAACACAACACACCGCCAAACTACATCACACACACACACATACACACACACACAACTTGTTGGCCCGACACACACTCATCTGTACTGCAGTCTCTCTTGTCATATTTCCACGTTTAGCAGCGTATTGAAGGCAGCCACCTGATCTGATCTGTTCCATCAGCTTTATTTACAGAGGAGACGTGTGGAGGAGCTGATACAGGAAATTAAAATGTGGTGTCGCACACACACACACACACACACACACACACACACACAATAACTGAAACACATAACTACACATTACACACTATGCAAGAAACTATACACACTACACAGCTATGCATATTACAAAACACACAAATACACAACACACACAACACAACTACACTGTGCAAAAAAACTATACACACTACACACTGTTCAAAGACCAACACACACTACACAGCTATGCATATTACAAAAGACACAACTACACAACACACACTACACAACTACACACTGTACAAAAACTTATACAGACTATACAGCTAGGAACATTGCAATACACACCTAAACACTGCAAAACACAACTACACACTACACACTACACAGCTACACACTACACAACTAATAATAACAATAACAACAAGAAGAAGAAGAGGAAGAAGAAAGCAGTATGATGCCAGTAATAAACACAGAAGATTACACTGTGTTAGGATTTACACTCTCAGTGACTCTCACCTCTAAATTACATCACATCACACTTATATCAATGACCTCTGACCTCTGGACTCTAATCTTGTTTTGTATAAGTATAGCACACATTTACTTTAATGACTTTCTGGTGATGCATAAAACAAGGTGTGTGTGTGTGTGTGTGTGTGTGTGTGTGTGTGTGTGTGTGTGTGTGTGTGTGTGTGTGATTGATGTACTTTAACATCACATGACCCTTCAGTATAAACTGTCCACACTGAAGCTAGCTTGATGGATTAGCTTGCGGACGAGATGAGTCACTGTGGAATAATTAACACTCTCGCTCTGAACTGTCTGTCACACTGGATTTTCTCATTTATGAAAAACTCTACTTTGACAATCTGCTGATTAAACACTGTAAAACAAACAAACAAACAAACAAATAAACAAAACTAAACAATTTCTCCATTTTGATTCTTGTGCAAATTTAACCGAGTAATGATGATGATGATGATGATGATGTGATTCGGTTACCTCTTAAGAAAGTACAAACTCCAAACCCAACCTCAAATAACCAAAGAACCATAAACTGGAAGGATTTTATACAAATCAAACAAGTCGTGTTTAGAATTTGAAAATGTGCAGCCATTTGGGAGCTTTATCAGAGTCCCATAATGCCATCTGCTGTTTAAGCCATGTATGAAGAAAGAAAGAAAGAAAGAAAGAAAGAAAGAAAGAAAGAAAGAAAGAAAGAAAGAGGAAAGAAAATATGAAGAAAGAATAAAGGAAGCAAGTGAGAATAAAGAAAAAAGAAAGAACTAGGGATGAAAGAAAGCAAGGATATATCATCAAAGAAAGATAGACGCACAGAAAGAAATGAAGACAGATGAAAGAAAGCAAGAAAAGAAAGAAAATATGAGGAAAGAAATAGAAAGCATGGGAAAATAAATAAATAAATAATAAGGGATGAAAGAAAGCAAGATGAAATCATCAAAGAAAGAAAGACAGATAGAAAGAAAGAAAGAAAGAAAGGAAGGAAGGAACCGTAACATTCGAGGATTAAGATTAAAGACCTGTGAGGATTTTTTAAATACAAATTAAACAAGTCGTGTTTGAATGTGGGAAATATGCCGCCATTTTGGAAGCGCTTTCAGAGTCCCATACTGCCATCTGCTGTTTAAGTCATCTATCACAGCTGGAATTATTCTGAACGTGCATTTTAATAAAGCTATCGCTTATTAAACGTTTCTTTGTTTGATTTATGAATAAACTAATTTTTAAAATATTTTTTAAAAAATCGTTTAATAAATATCTCAACACATATATTGTGTTTTGTTGGATCGAAAACAGAACCGGAACTAACTATAGTTCTGCATGTTTCCAGTCGGAGGTGGTTAGTGCACCGCTTCCGCAATTAACATCTGCCGGAGGTGTTTTGCGAAGTTAAAGCTTCGTTCCTCCCCCTGCATTTATTAGTAGTAATAAGAGAATTTTAAAAAGCGTCATTTTTGTTATCATGGTAACTTTGTAAAAGCGTAGGTTTATTTTTTTGCGGGCTGAATTATGGTGTAACACGGACACTTTCCCCTCTCTGTTTCCGACACTAGCAGTAGGTAGCTAAGGTAAGTTAGCGCTGAGAGCTAACAGCTCGAGAACACTCTTGTTATGGTGTGTTATAGCGTGTTTTTCTTCATTTTTAGTGATAAATACGGTTGGAGTTCTATTGTGGGTTGATTTTGAGGAACCCGAGTGAATGAAATTCGTCCTCTTGGGAAAGCTAAGCTAACCGGTGAAGCTGTTTGAGCTAAACTGAGCGGTGCGACCTGTCAAACTGTCAACATGTCTGTTTAACATTTAAAGATAAGGCTTACAGAAACGCTGTCTCTCATCACTCTGTTGTCTCTTAATCACTCTCATGCACTTATTAAAATGGAAAGCTCAGGGTTTTTTTCCTGAAGAAAAAAGAAAGAGAAACGAGGAAGGAATGAAATACAGAGAAAGGAAAGAAATGAGGAATTAAGAAAGGAAGAAAACCAAAGAAGGAAGACCGGGGAAAGAACGGATTACAGCGAGATCATTGAGAGAGAGAGAGAGAGAGAGAGAGAGAGAGAGAGAGATTTTAAGGAAGGAAAAGAAAGAAGTAAATAAGGAAAGAAAGAATTATGGAAGGAAGGAAAGAAAAATGTTACAGAAGAGTGAGAGAGTAAAAGGAAGAAAGAGAAATGTGGAAAAAAGATGGATGGAAGGAAAGAAGAAAGAGGAAGACAGAAAAATGAAATAGGAATGAAGTAAGAAGGAGTGTGAGAGATTTTAATAGGGGGGGAGCTAAATAAGGAAAGAGAATTATGGAAGTAAGACAAAGAAAGAAGGAAGGAAAGAAAATAAAAATGTTACAGAAGAGAGAGTAAAAGGAGAAAAAGAAATGGGGGGGATGGATGGATGGATGGAAAGAAGGGAGGAAGGAAGAAAAAGAGAAAGACAGAAAAACAAAAAAGGAAGTAGAACAAAGAAATGAAGGAGAAAAGAAAGCACTGCAGAAGAAAGAGAAAAAGGGAAGAAAGAGGAGGACAGAAAAGAGAAAAAGATTCAAGAAAGAGCTAAAGAAGAAAGGAAGAGAAAAAGAAAGCTTTAGAAGAGAGAAATGAAGGAGAAAAGAAAGTACTACACTAATAATAATAATGATGATAATAATGATAATAGTAAATATAGCTGCAAGCACCAATTAAGGGGCCAAGCACGAATGAGCTAAACAAGCATGGCAGGGAAAAAAAGAGCAATTTTAGACATTTGTTTATGATTTTAAGCAAAATGGTTGATAAGTCATAAATACAACCTATTGTTGTATATGATTTAATTGCTTATGTTTGACCAATAGGTGGCACTGCCACCAAAATTGTGTGGTCTGGTCAGGGTGGGGTGTCGATGCCACACATAAAGTTTGTTGTGAATATGCTGAAGTGTTGCCGAGATACAGCCTCAGATTCAGTTTGGCATCATGCCGTCATTATTGTTGACGCGTTACAATGAGAACGGTTTGGTCTATTAAAAAGCTTTCGATAACTTTTGGCTGGCATGGCCTGAAGATAGTCCGAATCGAATTTGGTGAAAATCGGGCCAACGGTCTAGGAGGAGTCCTAAAACGAAGGTTTTCAACGAAAGTCAAAACGGCGGACGGCAAGTTCGATCGTCTGTGACGTTATCGGTATTGTTCTTGGCATGACTTATGGAATCTCTGTCTCGAAACTTCTTGAGTAGCTTCAGGGCATGGTGCCTGTTACATGCGTCCGCTGTCTAGGGTCAGAGGGGCAGAAACAAGGCAAGTAATGAGCGAAAAGAAAACTTAACAAGCGACCAAGAGCCCTTCTCCCCTGGGAAGTAACAGTGCTGATGATGCGTACTGAGTTTCATAACAATACGCCAATGCGTTCATAAAATATAGCATTTTTTCCACAAAATTCAAAATGGCCGACTAGGGAAAAATGTGTACTGTTTGACTCGGTATGCCGTACCGAATCTAACGAGAGAAGTCTCGTGATTTTTCGTCAACCTGTTGTGAAATGAGCAAAATAATGCGTTTTTCATATCTCGTGACCACTAGGTGGCGTTGCGCTGAAACTGCGCAGATACCCTCAGGTCATGCTTGTAATGACAGCCGCCACACAGTGCGTGGCCCATAATGATGATGATAATAATAATAATAATAATAATAATAATAATAATGCAACAATATCATTGTGTTAAATTTACTTTCACCTTTGTGTGTGAGAGAGAGAGAGAGAATCACGTTGTCATCACTCCTGGTGTCACAGTGTGTTTAAATCCTCTCTGTGCAGGTGTGTGTGTGTGAGAGAGTCAGCGATGCTGACGCTGGCGAGTAAGCTGAAGAAGGAGGAGGGCGTGCGAGCGAGCGGAATGGCGTCCGGCCCCAGCGACGCCCCACACAGAGTGTCCATACGAGACCGACTTCTTATTAAAGGTACTGTCTGATTGGTTCCTGTCAAATTCGAAATAAATTCCAGTCTCTGTCTCGCAAACCGAACCACTTGGATGTTCAATTCACTTTGTGTGTGAGGTGAATCATTTTCAGTGCTTGGAAATCGACTCCGAAGCTTTAAGGTCGGCTCTTGGTATTCGGTGTTTGGAGTCAGTGAGGCAGTGAATCGACTCTTTTTGTGATCGACTCCAAACAATATTTCACCGTTATGAGGCCTAACCTGATTAGTTTCTAAGCTCGCCTCCGCGTCTGCCTGGAAAGATCACCTTGGTTTAAGAGCCAGAAAGAACGAGAAAGGAAGAAAGAAAAGGGTGAAAAGGAGTTGGAAGACTGAAAGAAACAAAGAAAGAAAAAAGAAGGGGAAAGGGGGGGGGGTTATGGTGATAAAATATGAAGGAGAAAAACAAAGCAGAAAGAACATAGTGAAAAGGAAGGAAAGAAGGGAAATAATGAAATAAAGGAAAGAAAGAGAAAAATGAGGAATGAGAGGAACATAATAAAGATAGAAAGAGAAAAGAAGAAGGAAGAAAGAAAGGGAAGGAAGAAGGTGAAATTCCTCTTCATCTTAAGTGTTTTAGCAGAAGACGGGACAGTAGAAAGTATTTAGAGCTCTTCATTATTCCCTCCACCCTGATTAAAGCCCCAGTTCCAGCTGAAGAAAAACAGCCCCAAACATGATGCTGCCACCACCGTGCTTCACCGTGGGGATGGTGTTCTTTTGGGTTATTTCTAAAAAAAAATAAAATAATAATAATAATAATAATTTTTTGTTCCAAACATATGTTTTGGTATTATGGCCAAAAAGTTCTACTTTGGTCTCATCAGATCATAACACATTATTCCACATGGTTTTGGGAGGTTGGATGAATACTGTTTATTTATTTGTTTGTTTGTTTGTTTGTTTAAAACGGCTTCCGCCTTGCCCCACCTACCCCCAGAGATATGAAGAATTCGGGAGATTGCTGCTATTATTGTAATGTCGCTGTAGGCCTCAGCAGTCTCGCTGACCAGTTTTCTCCTGATCTTCTCATCAATTTCAAAGGGATGTCCTGTTCTCAGTAGTCTCACTGTCGTGTGCCATATTTTCTCCACTTGTTGATATTTTTTTGTAACCCTCTCCTGGTTGATATTTTTCAATGAGATCCCGTACTTGCTTTGTAAGCTGTTTGTGGATGTCAGGAGAAGAGTTCCTAAAGAGAGTTCCTATAGGAACTTTATTTGTGGTTAAAATGATCCTTGTTGTTCTTTACTTTAATTAATAAGATCAAATTTTACAATAAAGGGAGAGAAGGTTCTGACATGATTTATGTAGGTCTCATTTATTTATTTATTTATTTTTTAATATCACAGAAACCTGCCATTTTACACACAGGCGCGTGTAGACTTTTTGGATCCACTGTAGCTCTGTCAGCCTGAGTTATAGTGCATGTGTATCATGTGGTGGCTAGGAGAAGGAGCTCTATTTAAAGATGAGCAGATGCCTTAATAACATTACCAGTTACTTACCAGGAACTCCCACCGCACTCAGCGTGGCCGAAAATTGTTCAATTTACTCGGGATCTTTACAAGTGTCTCGTATAACGCAGTTCTGCTAAATGGTGTTTAATTCAAGCTTCTCGTTGTTTGACTGTGAAGATCATCTGTATTTACCCAGAAGCTTGTAAAAAACAAAAAAAAGCAAAAACCCATTTGAACAGGAATCTGTTTGTTGCACATGACTGAAATTGATTCTCTCCGCTTTTATTTCTGTGTGCAGAAGTTGCAGACCTTGAGGCAAATCTTCCTAGTGAGTAAACCCATTCATTTACATTTATATTTATTCATTTGCCAGGCGCTTTTCTGCAAAGTGATTTACAAACGAGGCGAAATACGGGTTGCATGTCTAGCCGACAGCGATACGGTGAGAGTTTTTCAGTAGTTGAACATAAACAAACGAAGAATGGAGAAAGACACGACTAATCTCACAATGCAAGGGTTGGAATAACTTCAAATACCCAGGAGTGCTTCACACACATTAGTCACAAAGCAGGTAAACTACAGATTGTTAATTATAAATATCACCTTCCAACAAAGTCTCAAAATGACCGTAGTATTTGTTATAAGTACTGTTGCCATACAACCATCTTTACCTGAAACCTTCTGGACAAGTTCCTCTGGTGCTGCTTCCAATGGGTGGTTATCCAGCGGTTTCCAGAGAACAAGAGTTACATGCGAAACTAACACTCTAGTCCACCCCTTCTAATGGCCAGGTGTGGTGAATATCACCAAGATGAGGTATTCCACAATGTTATGAGGAACAAATCCACTTGGAAGGGTGTTCTGAGATGCCTGCCAAACTTACACCACTGAGCCTTGTGGCGTTAAACTTGTAGAACCTGGAGAAGGTGCGTGATGACAGCCTGGTAAAAACAGTTTAGACTTCTTGGAGCATAATGCCCACGAGAAGGAGACGCTCTTTGGTAAGGCGAAAGCCATAGTTGGGGTTGTAGGCCATGGAATTGATGTCCATCACCTAGTGGGCCAACCTCTGTTTAGACAGGGGAGATCCTCAGGTCTTCCCCCTGGTCCACTAATACCATAGGGTGTATACTGGAAATAATGCTGCAGGTTTAGCTTGATAGAACATTGCAAAGACAACCAATTGGTTTAAAGAAGGTGATATGACCTTTGTATGAACCCAGGGTTCGACCACAAGCTCATGCTTGAGTCATCTGGTCACCAATGCATACAAGATGAGCTTATTGCCAGGGCTTGCAGTTCGTTCAATCTTTTTTCCGAGGTCTTGGCTAACTGAGAAGCCGTCAGAGACACTTGTTCAGTTCAACATCCTGCACGGGCTCAAAAGGAGAAGCCTTAAGAAAGTCGAGCACAAAGGGGATGATCCCCGGGAGTGGCAGACGAAGGTGTCTTGCTCCCTCTAGAAAGGTTGCGATAGGCTTACAAGCCCCACAGAGACACTATCTACAGTGCCATGATGTGCTGCAATGGCTACCGCAAAGGTTTTTAGTGTTGATTTGGGCTGTCTAGCAGACCCTGTAGGAAGGCTGGTGCTCTAGTAACTGGGCAGTGCACTGGATCCAAATGATGGGCTGAAAACCATTTGTGGAACGGTTTACAGTCCTCAACCTGGACTTTGTTCTGAGTGGAAAGACCTACAGGTGCAGGGGACTTGATCGAGGGTGCTGAATCATTTCATCCATTTGGGACAACAGATCTATTTGGGGAGGAAGTTGTCAAGGTTTGAGCCCACAAGTCTGAGCAGAATAAAGCCTAGAAACCAGGGTCTGACTGGCTAATTTGGTGCCAGAAGCAAGACTGTGGCTTAATTGCTGAATTCTGTCCAGTGTTTGCAAAATCAGTGCATGAGGCAGTGGTGGCTCAGTGGTTCAATGCTCTGGGTTACTGATCAGGAGGTCAGACGTTCAAGCCCCAAGACTGCCAAGCTACCACTGTTGGGCCCTTGGGCAAGGCCCTTAACTCTCAATTGCTCAGTTCTATAAATGAGATAAATGTAAGTCACTCTGGATAAGGGCGTCTGCTAAATGCCGTAAATGTAAATGCATACGCGGTACAGTAAGGTCTGTGGTAGGGTAGTCTGTCCTGATCTAGCGTACTTTTCAGCTCCACCCAGAACCACAGTGAGTCTATTTGGTGTTGGCAGAGAGGCGCACCTTTACCTTGCCTGCGTTGTCTGAATGGAGTAGTACAGTGTGGGAAAAAAGTATTTGATCCCCTGCTGATTTTGTACGTTTGCCCACTGACAAAGAAATGATCAGTCTATAATTTTAATGGTAGTTGTATTTGAACAGTGAGAGACAGAATAACAACAAAAAAATCCAGAAAAACGCATGTCAAAAATGTTATAAATTGATTTGCATTTTAATGAGGGAAATAAGTATTTGACCCCCTCTCAATCAGAAAGATTTCTGGCTCCCAGGTGTCTTTTATACAGGTAACGAGCTGAGATTAGGAGCACACTCTTAAAGGGAGTGCTCCTAATCTCAGCTCGTTACCTGTATAAAAGACACCTGTCCACAGAAGCAATCAATCTATCAGATTCCAAACTCTCCACCATGACCAAGACCAAAGAGTTCTCCAAGGATGTCAGGGACAAGACTGTAGACCTACACAAGTCTGGAATGGGCTACGAGACCAGTGCCAAGCAGCTTGGTGAGAAGGGGTCAACAGTTGGTGCGATTATTCGCAAATGGAAGAAGCACAAAAGAACTGTCAGTCTCCCTCGGCCTGGGGCTCCATGCAAGATCTCACCTTGTGGAGTTGCATTGATCATGAGAACAGTGAGGAATCAGCCCAGAACTACACGGGAGGATCTTGTCAATGATCTCAAGGCAGCTGGGACCATAGTCACCAAGAAAACAATTGGTAACACACTACGCCGTGAAGGACTGAAATCCTGCAGCGCGCGCAAGGTCCGCTGCTCAAGAAAGCACATATACATGCCCGTCTGAAGTTTGCCAATGAACATCTGAATGATTCAGAGGACAACTGGGTGAAAGTGTTGAGGTCAGATGAGACCAAAATGGAGCTCTTTGGCATCAACTCAACTCGCCGTGTTTGGAGGAGGAGGAATGCTGCCTATGACCCCTGGAACACCATCCTCACCGTCAGACATGGAGGTGGAAACATTATGCTTTGCGGTTTTTTTTCTGCTAAGGGGACAGGACAACTTCACTGCATCAAAGGGACGAGGGACGGGGCCATGTACCATCAAATCTTGGGTGAAAACCTCCTTCCCTCAGACAGGGCATTGAAAATGGGTCGTGGATGGGTATTCCAGCATGACAATGACCCAAAACACACGGTCAAGGCAACAAAGGAGTGGCTCAAGAAGAAGCACATTAAGGTCCTGGAGTGACCTAGGCAGTCTCCAGACCTAAATCCCATAGAAAATCTGTGGAGAGAGCTGAAGGTTCGAGTTGCCAAACATCAGCCTCGAAACCATAATGATTTGGAGAAGATCTGCAAAGAGGAGTGGGACAAAATCCCTCCTGAGATGTGTGCAAACCTGGTGGCCAACTACAAGAAACGTCTGACCTCTGTGATTGCCAACAAGGGTTTTTAAACCAAGTACTAAGTCATGTTTTGCAGAGGGGTCAAATACTTATTTCCCTCATTAAAATGCAAATCAATTTATAGCATTTTTGACGTGCGTTTTTCTGGATTTTTTTGTTGTTATTCTGTCTCTCACTGTTCAAATAAATCTACCATTAAAATTATAGACTGATCATTTCTTTGTCAGTGGGCAAACGTACAAAATCAGCAGGGGATCAAATACTTTTTTCCCTCTCTGTATGTGGCTATGTCTCAGAACTCATATGAGGAATTTCAGGGCTAGGTAGACTGCCTTCAGTTCCAGCCGGTTGATTTGTTCTTAACACACATTGGGGCTCCACATGCCTCCTGTCCCTTGGTGGTCCCAAGGCAGCGAGTGCCGTTTGACTTTGCTCTGCCTTGGTAATTGATTCATCTCACCACCACATTGTTGTCCAAATGGACCAGTACATGGCTCTATCTCAACAGCTACAAAGAATTTAAAGGCAAGATACACAATACATGTAAGGTAGCTTAGATGGATACCTGTAAGGTCTCACCCTCAGTTCCAGCTCTGGGAGTCTTTCTTTCTCCCCCACTGTTCTATTTTCTCTCTCCTTTGTCGTTTTTGGACCTTGTCACAAGGTCACTTTTTTCTTTCTTCTTTTTCTCTCTCTTCCTCTACCTTTTTTTTCTCTTCTCCATCACTTTCAGCTCCTTGCGAGCACAGTGTCTTTCCTCTGGAAGTCTAGTTGCACTTACAACCCTTTTATTTTCTGTCGGTAGTTTGAGATTACACGTCGGACAACACAGCAGCGGTGCAAAGGTCTAATTGCTTGGTTTGAAAACAGTTCTTCGCTTTTGGGGGTTTATGAAAAAAATGTAGAGAAGCCATTTTCCTCCAGATTTTTCAAAACAGGGCTCATTCTTTGTATTTGTTTTTTTTTTTTTTTGGGGCAGCATTTGTTATACATTAAAACATACATCCTTACTCCATACAATGCTAAAATAAAGTCTTATTCTTGCTGTAGATAGCTGTAAGGTCCTGTTTCCTGATGTGAACAAGCTCCATCACTTTCAGCTCACCATTTCTCCAGGTAAATGTGACTAAATGTTTTTTTTTTTTTTTTTTTTTAATGCTAATTGAACCCTTCTGGATTCCTCTAGCATTGTTAGCATTTGTCCTGCAGGACTTGGACGGAAATAACTTTAGCTTCGGAATTGCCTAAATTAAGCAGTGAATGGAAGTCGACGAGTTTGAGCTGTATTATGCTTTTTGAGTGGCGTCAGGCGGGTTTAAGGTATAAAAATAAGTGCTTTATTTGTGAGTTTTCCCCACAGATGAAGGATATTATCTTGGAGGAAAGTTTCAATTTGAAATAGATGTTCCTGAAGCCTATAACATGGTGGTAAGTACCTGTGGATGCACGCATTCTGACTTTTAGAAGCTGCTCTAAGTGGTTATGCAAATCATTTCCTCTCATTCAAGAATACGTTGTCAAATTATTATTTTTGTATTTATTTGTCTGTTTTTAAACAACGCAGCCTCCTAAAGTTAAGTGCTTGACGAGAATATGGCACCCAAACATTGCCGAGACGGGGGAGATCTGTCTGAGGTAACGTTATTTATTTCATTGCTTGCTTTGTATGCGTCTCATTATTTTCTAGTTATTATTATTCCTATGTTAGTTCCGAATGTATTTGTGATTATCTACTGTCGTCTAAACGCAGGTTAGTGTCGTTAGATGACGGTGATCTCAAGATCATCCTCAAGAAACTGCCTAACTCGATGTGTAGTTGTGACTAAAGTGAGCCAATCATTTCTGTTGTAGCTTACTGCGCGAACATTCGATCGACGGCACGGGGTGGGCTCCGACGCGCACGTTAAAGGTACAGCACTCCCGAACACACTTTCTTTTCTAATTTACGCCTCCGACGTAGAGTCAGACCAAATTATCATGCTACGTAGCGCATGACATTGCAACAGACCAAGACCAGATGTTTCTAGACGTTTCCAGCGCGAGTCCAAGGTGACGCTGTAACTTAAAATTTTCCGATGTCATCGGAATGAATGAACAGTTCACGCTTTCTCGTTAGCATGACGAGTGTGCGCTAACGTGTAACGCTTTTCTCCTGCAGGATGTGGTATGGGGATTGAATTCACTATTTACTGTAAGTGTCACCCCCTTTTGTTCATGTGTAGTGTGTATGTGTACCGAAGCTTTTTTTGCCAGGCCTGTAAACTAGCGGCTAGTCCAGAAGCTTCATGAACGAGCTCTTCAGCGTATCATGTAGCTTCTTTGGACCAGAAAACAACGAACAAAATGGATTCCCAAATGAAACCTTCCTTCTTTCCCCCCCCCACACAGGATCTTCTGAACTTTGACGATCCACTGAACATAGATGCTGCGGAGCACCATTTACGGGATAAGGTGAACGGCTCGAACGCTTAGACACGCGCTTATTGACATTTCTAAGAACGCGAGAGAGCTAACGCTAGCATGACCTCAGTTTCAGGGTTTCAGCGTCGCTTTTCTTGTAACTGATGTTTCTCTTCCAGGACGACTTCAGGTGCAAAGTGCAGGACTTCATCAAAAGCTATGCAAGATGATGCACTGTACGCCGTACATGCCGCCGCTCACGGTTACGCCCCTAGACCCGCCGAGCTGAAAAATCCCGCAGCATTTACACAACGGGAAGATGAGAGAAGGATTCTGTGGATCTCGAATCTTCAGCATGAACTGAGGGGTGGGGGTGGGGGTGGTTGATGTGGGAGGGTATTTGGGATTCCTTTTTTTCCTTTTTAAATTATCGCTCAGGGCTGATTTGCGGAAGCCCACAATCGCTGCCACTGCTGGTTCTGCGTCATCCACAGCTCACGAAAAGAGAAGAAAAAATATGATGGTGGTGGTGATAACGATGATAATAATAAAATGATTCAAGCTGATTGTAAAAAGATAAGCGCTCTGTGTTCCCTCACGTGATCTTGCCCTACTAATAACAGCCCGCACGCGCCGATTTCTTTCTTCCTTGTTATTTTATGTCATTACTGACGTCCAGCAGTAATTTCCACGACTGATGCTAATTTTTACAAGGAAACATACAGTATGCTACACCAAGTCTGGAGTCTACACTTTGCTTGATCTGTGCATGATAAATAAAGCCACAATCCCCAGTTCCCAGATCCCTCTGCCTTGAGTAAAGAGACTATTTCAACTCCGCAACGTGTATTTTATTCCTGTCAGATTCAGGATCTGTGGGGGTTTTTAAATTTGATATTATTTTGGTCATTATTCAAAAACTAACATGATTTCTTTTCTTCTCAATTCAGAATTAATTCTGTTCCACCCAAAAGAATTATATCTAAGTTTATACAGTTATACAAAAGTCTTTATCTCGCTTTGAAATAGTGTATTCCTGAGTGTTGGGTATTATTAAGTATCATTATTGGACCCTGTTGGATTTGTATGTATACTGAGAGAGAGAGAGAGAGAGAGAGAGAGAGAGAGAGAGAGAGAGAGAACGATGGAGAGATAGAGAGAGATGGAGAGATAGATAGACTGATAGAATGGGAGATGGAGAGAGAGAGCACGATGGAAAGATCGCTGGAGAGATGGAGATAGAAAGTGAGATGGAGAGAGAAAGATAGAGAGTGAGTGAAAGATATATATGGAGATGGAGAGAGAGCGATAGAGAGATGGAGAGATAGCGAGAGAGATGGAGATAAAGTGAGATGGAGAGAGAGATAGAGCGATAGAGTGGGAGATGTAGAGAGAGCGCGATGGAGAGATAGCAAGAGAGATGGAGATAGAAAGCGAGATGGAGAGAGAGAGATGGAGAGAGAGAGTGAGTGAAAGAGATATATATGGAGATGGAAAGAGATGGAGAGAGAGCAAGAGAGATGGAGATGGAGAGAGATGGAGATGAAGCGAGATGGAGAGAGAAAGAGTGAGTGAAAGATATATGGAGATGGATAGAGAGCGTTAGAGAGATGGAGAGATAGCGAGAGAGATGGAGATAGAGTGAGATGGAGAGAGAAAGATGGAGAGAGAAAGAGATGGAGAGAGAAAGAGTGAAAGAGCGAGAGAGATATGGAGATGGATAGAGAGATGGAGATAGAAAGTGAGATGGAGAGAGATGGAGATGAAGCGAGATGGAGAGAGAAAGAGTGAGTGAAAGAGAGATATATGGAGATGGATAGAGAGCGTTAGAGAGATGGAGAGATAGCGAGAGAGATGGAGATAGAGTGAGATGGAGAGAGAAAGAGATGGAGAGAGAAAGAGTGAAAGAGCGAGAGAGATGGAGATGGATAGAGAGATGGAGATAGAAAGTGAGATGGAGAGATGGAGATAGAAGGAGAGATAGCGAGAGAGATGGAGATGAAGCGAGATGGAGAGAAAGAGATGGAAAGAGAGTGAGTGAAAGATATATGGAGATGGATAGAGAGCGCAATAGAGAGATGTAGAGATAGTGAGAGAGATGGAAATAGAGAGAGATGGAGAGAAAGCGAGATGGAGAGAGAGATGGAGAGAGAAAGAGTGAGTGAAAAAGAGCGAGAGATATGGAGATGGATAGATGGAGACAGAGATGGAAAGTGAAAGAGAGAGAGAGAGATATGGAGATGGAGAGAGCGAGAGAGAGAGATGGAGAGTGAAAGAGTGAGAGAGATATGGAGATGGATAGAGAGATGGAGAGAGTGAGGGAGAGACATGGAGAGAGAAAGAGATGAGAGAGAGTGAGTGAAAGAGCGAGAGAGATATGGAGATGGATAGAGAGATGGAAAGAGCGAGGGAGAGACATGGAGATAGAAAGTGAGATGGAGAGAGAAAGATGAGAGAAAGAGTGAGTGAAAGAGAGATATGGAGATGGATAGATGGAGAGAGAGCGAGGGAGAGAGACATGGAGATAGAAAGTGAGATGGAGAGAGAGAGATGGATAGATGGAGATAGAAAGTGAGATGGAGAGAGAGATGGAGAGAAAGAGAGATGGAGAGAGAAAGAGAGATATGGAGATGGATAGAGAGAGAGTGAGGGAGAGAGATGGAGAGAAAGAGATGGAGAGAGAAAGATAGAGAGTGAGTGAAAGAGATATATAGAGATGGAGAGAAAGTGAGATGGAGAGAGAGAAAGAGAGATGGAGAGAGAGAGAGTGAGTGAAAGAGAGATATATGGAGATGGATAGAGAGATGGAGAGAGCAAGGGAGAGAGACATGTAGATAGAAAGTGAGATGGAGAGAGAAAGAGAGTGAGTGAGAGAGAGATATGGAGATGGATAGAGAGAGATGGAGAGAGCAAGATGGAGAGAGAGAAAGAGATGGAGAGAGAAAGAGTGAGTGAAAGAGTGAGAGATGGAGAGAGAGATGGAAAGTGAAAGAGAGAGAGAGAGATGGAGATGGAGAGAGCGAGGGAGAGAGATGGAGAGTGAAGGAGTGAGAGAGATATGGAGATGGATAGAGAGATGGAGAGAGTGAGGGAGAGACATGGAGATAGAAAGATGGAGAGAGAGATGAGAGAATGAGTGAGTGAAAGAGCGAGAGAGATATGGAGATGGATAGATGGAGAGAGATGGAGAGTGAAAGAGAGAGATATGGAGATGGATAGAGAGATGGAGAGAGCGAGGGAGAGACATGGAGATAGAAAGTGAGATGGAGAGAGAAAGAAGAGAGAGTGAGTGAAAGAGCGAGAGAGATATGGAGATGGATAGATGGAGAGAGCGAGGGAGAGAGACATGGAGATAGAAAGTGAGATGGAGAGAGAGAGAGATGGTGAGGTGGAGAGAGAGATGGAGAGAAAGAGAGATGGAGAGAGAAAGTGAGTGAAAGAGAGATATGGAGATGGAGTGAGGGAGAGAAAGATGGAGAGAGAAAGATAGAGAGTGAGTGAAAGAGATGGAGATGGATAGAGATGGAGAGAGAGAAAGAGAGATGGAGAGAGAAAGATAGAGAGTGAGTGAAAGAGAGATATATGGAGATGGATAGAGAGATGGAGAGAGCGAGGGAGAGAGACATGTAGATAGAAAGTGAGATGGAGAGAGAAAGATAGAGAGTGAGTGAGAGAGAGATGGAGATGGATAGAGAGATGGAGAGAGAGATGGAGATAGAAAGTGAGATGGAGAGAGAGAAAGAGTGAGTGAAAGATATATAGAGATGGAGATGGATAGAGAGATGGAGAGTGTGAGAGAGAGAAAGAGAGAGAGACTGAAGAGAAAGAGACAGGGACTGACAGGGAAAGAGAGAGTGAAGTGGGTTGGAGAGATGGAGAGAGCTGGGGTGATGAGACTGATGCAAATGGAAGGGGGTTAAGGATGGAGAGAGAGTGAGTGAGAGATACAGAGAAAGAGTGAGTGAGAGAAGTGAGGTGGAGAGATTGACTGATTTAAGAGATGAAGAGAGAACTGTTTGAAGAATGAGGAGTAGAAAGAGTGAATGACCGAGAAAGAGAAGGTAAAGGATTGGTGGAGAGAGATACCTGAGAGAGAAGTGACCCCAGACAGATGGCGAGATAGAGAGAGGAAGTGCAGTGGAGAGAGAGAGAGATCGAGAGACAGATGAGAGAGGAGTGGTGTTGGGGGAGAGAGACTATAGAGAGATTATAGAGAGATTATAGAGAGATAGATTGAGAAGTTGGGTGGAGAACTAGACTGATGGAGAAAGAGATGGAGCGAACTGGGTCGAGGAGAACGATGGAGAGAGATACAGACAGAGAAGTAGGGTGGAGAGAGCAAGAGATATGAAGAGATTGAGAAAGTTAACTCACACACACTAGATGGCGCTGTTCACTTAGAAATGAATTCATATCCTCCAGACAGCAGTCACTGCTGCATTATTTTACTGCAGTCACCTCCAACAACAATCCAATAATCCTCATTTCTCTAGAAGACTACAGTTATTTATTTATTTATTATTTTTATATAAATTATTCCAGATTGATGAATTAAGTAAATAAACTGATTAACATCCATACAGGAGATTTAAACGAGTCAAAGAAAATGGACCGTGTAGATTTATCCAGAAACTGACTGCAGTGTGGAAACTTTCGGCTGATTTTATTGTGGATCATTTAATATAACAATAATGCAAGAACAAAAAAGAACTATTAGAAATTATTAAAAGGGAAAAATAAATACAGTTACCAACAAACAAATATAAAATGCCATTATATTTCCTAAAGCAAAAAAACAAACAAAATAAAACCTGGTGTGGAATGATATACAGCGCTTTAATTTCTGGATGAATAAATATAAATAAAAATATAAATAAGTAAATAAATGCTGTCATCGTATTTCCTTAAAGAATAAACACAAACAAACAAACAAAAAGCAGCATGTTTGATCAGTATCTGTGTATTTGGATGGTATTAAAAGCTCCAGGGTCTGATTTGTATCAAATGTAAACAAACAAACAAATAAACAAATAAATAAATAAGGCCGAAGAAAGCCATGGTACTTCTAATGACTAAAAAAAAAAAGCTGAATACTGTTATTGGATGATACTCAAAACTCTAAAATCTGAATTGTCTCTACTCTAAACAAACAAACAAACAAATAAATAAATAAAGCCAAAGAACGCATGACCTGAGTGCTGATCGTGTATCTGACATTAGTCCGAACTCTAAAATCGGAATTATATCAAATGTAAATCAATCAATCAGATAATACACAAGTAATAATACAATAAATAAAAAGAGTTAAGAATAATGCCATGATATTTCCTAACTTATTAAAAACAAAAAGTAAACAAACAACCCTCTCTCCCCAGTCAGAGTCAACTGAGTGTTGGGATCAGATTGTATCTCATACAAACAAACAAACAAAACACAATAAAGAAATAATGCCATAGTATTTCCCAATTTTTATTAAAAAAGAAAAAAAACAAAAACAACAAGCAAACAAACAAGAAAGGCAGAGCCAGCTGAGTTCTGAGTTTGAAATCATACCAAGTGCAAACAAACAAGCAAACAAACAAACAAACAAACATACATATAATGTTATAGTATGTCCTAATCCTAAAATCATGTCACATAAAAACAAACAAACAAACAAACCGAGAAATAATGCCTAAACTTGGGAGAATATCATCATCAACAACAAGAACAACAACAACAACAACACCCAGCAGAGCCAGGTGATAGTATAATATATAATCAGAGCTCTAAAATTGGAATTGTAACAAACAAACAAACAAACAAACAAACAAACAAACAAACAAACAAACTGATAATGTACTGGCATCTTCTATTTTATATAGAATTTTAAAATGGTATCAGACAATATTCAGAGCTCTAAAGTCACAACTGTATTGTATGTAAAAAACAAACAAACAAGCAAACAAATATACAAACAAACAAAGAAATAAACAATGCCATGTTTTTTCTTAATATATGTTTAAAAAAAACAATCAACCAAACAAGCAGCAGAGTGTGTGGTAGAGCTGGTATCAGAGATCTAACATCAGAACTGTATCACAAACAAACAAACAAACAAACAAACAAACAGTGTTGGGATGTCCTAATTGATCTATTATTTAAAATGGGTATGGGTTACAAATGAGTATCAGATGACAGTCAGAGCTCTAAAATTAGAAACATGTCACATGGAAACAAACAAATCAAAGCCATATTTACTAAAAACAAAACACAACAAAAAAACTAAGCAAAGAATCCAACATCAAAATATCCCAAAACAAAACCCACCACCACCAACAAATATATAAAAACATGAATTAATGAAAGTATGTAGTTTGGGCGTGGTTTATGCTCGTACCGCGGTTTGAACCCGCCCCTTGTGTCCAATCCCGGTAGTGTGTGGGCGGGGTTAAAGCGGTGCTGAGTTCAGTGGAGAGCGATGATGGTGATGATGATGATGGTGGTGGTGGTGATGGTGGTGATGATGATGGTGATGATGATGATGTGATGGTCCGCGCGCGCAGCTCCGCACTCTGGAGAAGAAACGGCGCGGTGTTTTCGGTTGGTCTCTGTGTGTGTGAGGTTTTTTTTTGTTGTTGTTTATTTGTTTGTTTGTCTAAACAGCGAGTTTAGACAGAAGTGAAGAAGCAAAAACAAACAGAAAAGAACGGAGGAAAGAGAAGGAGGGAGAGGCGGAGTGGGAGCGGACTCAACCCGGGATTAGAGGGACCATGTAAGCGGACGGAGAGGATGGATGTCCAGATGGAGCTCGCGCTCTTGCCGCGCTGCTTCCTGCTCCTCGCGCTCTTCTCCCTCCGCGCGAGCGCCGCGCACACAGGTAACACAGGCACACGCGCGCGCCTTTAAGCGCTGTTTTATTTGCACATTTATGAAGTTTGCATGGACTTCCGATTACCGTGAAAGATTCATAGCTGTCTGACAATCCAAATGCAAATCAAACGACTCCATTGAATTAATTATTGATATTTATTTGATTGGTTTGTTATTTGTGACACGAGGCTCGTGCTTTTCACCGCGCGCTCTGCGCTTTTATCAGGCGTCAAAACAGTACGTCAGTGTCTCGTGCTGGTGCGGCACTGTGTTGTAGTAGCGTGTTTAGGACAGTACAGTATCGACTCGGTCCTCTCGGTGTCGGATCGGTACATCCCTGATTACTTCAGGACGCCTCGCGCTGTTTCATTTCCTGCAGAAGTTTTTAACATGTCGCGTGAGCAAAGTGTGCAGGTGTAAAACATTATTTATTTATTTATTTATTTATTTATCTATCTATTTATTTAAATTATTTATGTGATGCAATTCGAGTTTTAGAGCTCTGAATGTCGCTAACATTTTTAAATTAGTTTTTATTTTATTTATTTATTTATTAATTATTTTTTTAAGGAAATAACACAGCTTGTTTGCTGTATTTGTTTGTTTGTTGGTTTGTTTTTGTTTATTTGTTTTCAATATCCAAAACTCAGTAGACTCTATGTCAGTATTTCTTCTTCTTCTTCTTCTTCTTCTTCTTCTTCTTCTTCTTCTTCTTCTTCTTCCTCTTCTTATTTGTTTAAAGAAATACCACAGTTTGTGGTATTTATTTATTTGTTTGTTTGTTTAATTATATAATCATTTATTCATTTATTTCTTGAATGGAATTTCGATCGATGAGCTTTGAGTATTGTGCAATACCTCATACTTGCTCCCTGCCAATATTTATTTATGAATTTATTTATTTAACTTTACAAAGTACATTTTCTTCTGTTTGTTTGTTTGTTTGTTTGTTTGTTCTGATTGTAAAACTCAGAATATCCTCCAGTTTCTGACACTGACAGTTTATTTATTTATTTATTGAATTACCATGCTTTTATTAATTAACTACATAATTAACACATACACTAGCTCTCTGGGGGTGAGCATTGCATGGCTTTTTTTTATAGAGTTGTTTATTTATTTATTTACATTTACATTTATTCACTTAGCAGACGCTTTTATCCAATGCGACTTACAAATGAGAAAGATACAAGCAAAGCGATATCAAGCAGAGAACAATACAAGAAGTGCTACCATACGAGATCTATTAAATGAATTCCAGAAGAAGCAAAGTGCAGAGTAGAGGTGTAAGTGCATTTTTAAATTTTTTTTATTTTTTATTATGAGTTGGTTAGGTGTTCATGGAAGAGGTGGGTCTTTAGCTGTTTTTTGAAGATGGTGAGAGATTCTGCGGTCCGGATTGAGATTGGAAGTGCATTCCACCACTGAGGAACAGTTAGTGTGAAGGTTCTGGAAAGGGATCTTGCGCCACGCTGAGTTGGAACTGCTAAACGTTGGTCGCTAATCGATCACAGATTGCGAGAGGGAACGTAGGCCTTCAGGAGAGAGTTGAGGTAGGGGGCGCTGTTCCTGACAAGGTCTTGTAGGTGAGCATCAAGGCCTTGAACTTGATGCGTGCAGCTACAGGAAGCCAGTGGAGGGAGATGAAGAGGGGTGTGACATGGTTTCTCTTGGACTGGTTGAAGACGAGGCGCGCTGCAGCATTCTGAGTAATCTCAAGGGGTTTGATGGAGCTGGCTGGGAGGCCTGAAAGCAGTGAGTTGCAGTAGTCCAGTTTAGAGATAACAAGAGCCTGGACTAGTATCTGTATAGCCTGTTTGGTGATGTAGGGTCGGATTTTCTTGATGTTGTAAAGGATGAACCTACAGGACCTTGCAGTTGCTGAGATATGGTCTGCAAAAGTCAAGCCATCATCAAGAATCCCAAGGTTCCTGGCCGTCCTGGTTGGCATGAGTGTGAGTGAGCCAAGCTGTACCGTGAGGTTGTGGTTGATTGAGGGACAGGCTGGGATCACGAGAAGCTCAGATTTTGCCAGGTTAAGCTTAAGATGGTTTTCCTTCATCCAGACCGAGATGTCCGAAAGGCAAGCAGAGATGCGTGCAGAGACGGATGGAGAGAGTTGACAGGAGGATCTGATGGATCACAGTGTCGAAAGCAGCAGAGAGATCAAGTAGGATGAGGACAGATGATCTAGAGGTTGCTCTTGCTAGTTGTAAGGCTTCAGTGACAGAAATCAGAGTCTCCTTGGAGTGGTTACTCATGAAGCCAGACTGCTTGGTGTCCAGGAGGTTGTTCTGCGTGAGAAAATTTGAGAGTTGATTAAAAACGGCTCTTTCAAGTGTTTTCGAAAGAAAAGGGAGTAGGGAAACCGGTCTGTAGTTGTCAACTATAGCAAAGTTGAGTGATGTTTTTTTAAGCAGTGGGGTAACCCGGGCTTGCTTAAATGAGGTAGGGTATGTGCCAGTAGAGAGCGATGTGTTAAAGATGTGTGTGAGTGCAGGTAATAGTGTGGGAGAGATGGACTGAAGAAGGTGAGAAGGGATAGGGTCAAGAGGACAGGTTGTGGGATGGCTAGAGAGGGGGAGTTTAGAGACATCAGTCTCTGAGAGGAGAGAGAAGGAAGTCAGTTGGGAGTTACCCGGAGGAGGAGTCAGTCTATGCATGTCTGGGGCTGAGAACAGGTTCCTGATTGATGTAACCTTGTTGGTAAAGAAAGTGGCAAAGTCATCTGCAGTGAGAGAAGTAGGGGAAGGGGGAGGAGGCGGACAGAGTAGAGAGGAAAAGGTTTTGAAAAGAATGCGGGTGTTGGGAGAACTAAGAATCTTCTCTTGGTAGAATGTGTCTTTAGCAATGGAGATGCTATTGGAAAAAGAAGAGAGAAGTGTCTGGTAATTGGTTAGGTCAATTGGGTTGTTTGATTTGTGCCATTTCCTTTCAGATGCTTTTAGTTTGGCCCGGTTGCTACGCAGAGTTTCTGAGAGCCAAAGACTAGAGGGTGATGTGCGAGCAGGTCTGGAGGTTAGGGGGCATATGCTGTCAAGAGAAGATGTTAGAGCGGAACATAGCATGTCGGTTGCGGTGTTTAAGTCAAGTGAGGAAAGGTGGCTTTCGGAGGGAAGTAAGGTAGTGACAACGGTGGAGAAATGTGAGGGGGAAAGGGAGCGAAGATTGCGACGAAAAGAGATAGAGCGAGGAGACAGTGATGGTGGTGAGGGGAGAGAAATAGAGAACTGGATAAAGAAATGGTCAGAGGTGTGGAGAGGAGTAATGAGAAGATTATGTGTGGTGCAATTACGTGTGAGGATGAGGTCGAGCTGTTTACCGGCTTTGTGGGTTGCTGGTGTGATGAACTGCTTGAGGTCGAATGTGGGAAGGGGAGCAAGAAAGTCAGCTGCATGTGGCTTGTCTAGATGAATGTTGAAATCACCAAGGACCAGAAGAGGAGTTCCATCATCTGGGATGGTGGACAGTAGCGTGTCAAATTCATCGATGAACCTCCCCAGTTGACCTGGAGGATGGTAAACAACAAGAAAGTGCATTTTGGCAGGGTCGGTGACTGTAACAGCATGAAATTCAAACAATGTGTATGAGCAAGAGGTAGAAAGGCAAGTAAATTTCCATGTTTTGGAGAGAAGCAAACCTGTACCACCCCCTCGTCTGTTGGGGCGTGAGGTATGGGAGAAGTTGAAGGCCAGGGCAGCGGGTGTGGCAGTTTTCTCAGCATGGATCCAGGTCTCAGTCAGAGCCAGCACGCTGAGATTGGAGTGGGTTGCAAATGCAGAAATGAAATCTGCCTTGTTGACAGCAGATTGGCAGTTCCAAAGTCCGACTAAGAATGAGATAGAACCTGCAGAGGCCGCATTCAGAGAGCGTAGGCTGTCCAAGTTGTGTACGTTTCTGGGAGAATGCCACGGTCTGCGCCTGTGGCAAATAACAGGGATGAACTGATGACACATTTTAGTTTGTGAAAACAGGTAACAGTAAGAGGAATAAAGGGAGAAAAGTATACTTAGCAGCACGTGTGGTGTCTTGTCGGTATCCTTGCTCGGTGGATTCGCACAGGTAGACTCGCAGGTCTTTACACGAGCTCGGTCTTCACACGACAAGGGCTGACGCTTCTGCCTCAGCGTTTCTTAATTAATAAATACCGGTGTGTTTCAGCTGAGCACGCCTCTTTAATTAGCAAAACAAAGAGTAGTCGCGTGAACGAGCGATTACCGACCGAAACCGAAACTGAATACCGGAATTTGTTTTAATCTAGCAACAAGAGTACAGCTCGTAGCAACAAGGAAGCACAGTTACAGCTTCTATCTGACAATGGGTGCTAAAACTAGTTTCAACTAAAAAATCCAGAAAGAAACACTTACCAGTTACTGTTCGCCTGGGTCAATAATCGCTTCTGCTCTGATACGCAGCTTGTCAATTTTATGAAGAAACCGCAAAGTGTGAACTCGCCCATCAGGTATCAGGGAGTATGGGAATCAACTATCAGAGAATCAGGTCAGGGAGTCAGGTATCAGGGAGTCTGGGAATGAGCTATCAGAGAATTAGGTATCAGGGAGTCAGGTATCAGTGAGTCAGGTATCAGAGAATCAGGTATCAGTGAGTCAGGTATCAGAGAATCAGGTATCAGTGAGTCAGGTAGCAGTGAGTCAGGTATCAGAGAGTCAGGTATCAGAGAATCAGGTATCAAGGAGGCAGGTATCAGAGAATCAGGTATCGGAGAGTCAGGTATCAGAGAATCAGGTATCAGTGAGTCAAGTATCAGAGAATCAGGTATCAGAGAATCAGAGAGTTATGAATCAGGGAGTCAGGTATCAGGAAATCAGGCATCAGGGAATGAGGGAGTCAGGTATCAAAGAATTAAGAATTTAAAGAATTTACTCTTTTTATGACCAACTCCTTGCACCTTAGATGAGAACTAAATGCAGATGGCATCTTGATGACTTGACAAGAACTCGCCCGTCGAGAAAATGTCGGAAAACTGAAAGTTTCCATCTTTACTGACACTGGAGACTCCTTCCATAAAATAAGAATGAGCCCATGCGACTTCTATCAGAGCTGCTGTCATAAAAACACCTTCCGACCAATCCAACAGCGCTGCTCAATGGATTGTGTTTCAACATCCCAGTAGACTATTACTAAAACGAGGTATGCGTGTGTTGTATCTCCTCTCTGGTCTCTTCCAGAACATATTCACAGAAGTGCTGGTTTTCTTCTTAGCTTTTGTTGTTGTTGTTGTTGCTCTGGATAGGAATCTCTGATCCCTCCAACCTGTCTTGTGTAAATTGCTGTGAGATTCGCTCTCTTTCATTACACCCGAATGCCAGCTGCCGTAGTCGAGCCGACCCGACCTTCCGAGCGTGTGACCCTCGTGCTGCAGTTCCTCAAGAGTACGAGGAATAAACTCTGCGAAACAGGGATGTCTCCGTGCGCAGACATTTTCACAATACCTACACTATAAAGTTTTGTTTTGTTTTACTATGAGATTGCAGAGATAAATAATAATAATAATTTAAAAAACCAGTTATCTATTTAAAGTCTAAATTAACGTGTTGTATTTATTATGGCTTTCTCAAGTGGTTTCCGTGTAATAACTTATAGTATTCTTCACATTTTTAAATTTATTTTTAATTATTATTTTTTTACTGTTTCTACACACCTGTATTTCAAATGCTGATTTGTTTAATTCCGACCATTGTTTAATTGGGGAAATGACTCCAAAGTTTTGGGGTTTGGCTTTTAGTTTTCAATGCTGGAGTCAGGGACTCTGGTATCAAGGAGTCAGGGAATCAGGGAATCAGTGTATCAGGTAAAAGGGAGTCAGTTATCAGGGAATCAGGTATCAGGGAGTCAGGGAATCATGTGTCAGGGAATCAGGTATCAGAGAATCAGGTATCAGAGAATCGGTATCAGGGAGTCAGGGGATCATGTGTCAGGGAATCAGGGAGTTAGGGAAGCAAATGTCAGAGAATCAGGTATCAGTGACTCAGGTATCAGGGAGTCAGGGAATCAGGTGTCAGTGAATCAGGTATAAGGGAATCAGGTGTCAGAGAATCTGGTGTCAGAGAATCAGGTATCAGGGAGTCAGGGAATCAGCTATCAGAGAATCAGGTATCAGTGAGTCAGAGAATCAGGTATCAGGAATCAGGGAATCAGGTATCAGAGAATCAGGTATCAGGGAGTCAGGGAATCAGCTATCAGAGAATCAGGTATCAGCGAGTCAGGGAATCAGGTTTCAGAGAATCAGGTATCGATGAGTCAGGTATCAGAGAGCCAGAGAGTTAGGAATCAACTACCTGTACCTTAGATGAGAACCAAATGCAGATGGCAACTTGGACTGGACACATTACAACATCATATATATATATATATATATATATATATATATATATATATATATATATATATATATATATATATATATATATACACACACACACACACACATATATACAGTATCTGACAAAAGTGAGTACACCCCTCACATTTTTGTAAATATTTGATTATATCTTTTCATGTGACAACACTGAAGAAATGACACTTTGCTACAATGTAAAGTAGTGAGTGTACAGCTTGTGTAACAGTGTAAATTTGCTGTCCCATCAAAATAACTCAACACACAGCCATTAATGTCTAAACCGCTGGCAACAAAAGTGAGTACACCCCTAAGTGAAAATGTCCAAATTGGGCCCAAAGTGTCAATATTTTGTGTGGCCACCATTATTTTCCAGCACTGCCTTAACCCTCTTGGGCATGGAGTTCACCAGAGCTTCACAGGTTGCCACTGGAGTCCTCTTCCACTCCTCCATGACGACATCACGGAGCTGGTGGATGTTAGAGACCATGTGCTCCTCCACCTTCCGTTTGAGGATGCCCCACAGATGCTCAATAGCGTTTAGTCCATCACCTTCATCCTCAGCTTCTTTAGCAAGGCAGTGGTCGTCTTGGAGGTGTGTTTGGGGTCGTTATCATGCTGAAATACTGCCCTGCGGCCCAGTCTCCGTAGGGAGAGGATCATGCTCTGCTTCAGTATGTCACAGTACATGTTGGCATTCATGGTTCCCTCAATGAACTGTAGCTCCCCAGTGGCGGCAGCACTCATACAGCCCCAGACCATGACACTCCCACCACCATGCTTGACTGTAGGCAAGACACACTTGTCTTTGTACTCCTCACCTGGTTGCCACCACACACGCTTGACACCATCTGAACCAAATAAGTTTATCTTGTTCTCATCAGACCACAGGACATGGTCCCAGTAATCCATGTCCTTAAGTCTGCTTGTCTTCAGCAAACTGTTTGTGGGCTTTCTTGTGCATCATCTTTAGAAGAGGCTTCCTTCTGGGACGACAGCCATGCAGACCAATCTGATGCAGTGTGCGGCGTATGGTCTGAGCACTGACAGGCTGACCGCCCACCCCTTCAACCTCTGCAGCAATGCTGGCAGCACTCATACGTCTGTTTCCCAAAAACCTCTGGATATGACGCTGAGCACATGCACTCAACTTCTTTGGTCGACCATGGCGAGGCCTGTTCTGAGTGGAACCTGTCCTGTTAAACCGCTGCATGGTCTTGGCCACCGTGCTGCAGCTCAGTGTCAGGGTCTTGGCAATCTTCTTATAGCCTAGGCCATCTTTATGTAGAGCAACAATTATTTTTTTCCGATCCTCAGAGAGTTCTTTGCCATGACGTGCCACGTTGAACTTCCAGTGACCAGTATGAGGGAGTGTGAGAGCGATGACACCAAATTTAACACACCTGCTCCCCATTCACACCTGAGACCTTGTAACACTAACAAGTCACATGACACCGGGGAGGGAAAATGGCTAATTGGGCCCAATTTGGACATTTTCACTTAGGGGTGTACTCACTTTTGTTGCCCGTGGTTTAGACATTAATGTCTGTGTGTTGAGTTATTTTGATGGACAGAAAATTTACACTGTTACACAAGCTGTACACTCACTACTTTACATTGTAGCACAGTGTCATTTCTTCAGTGTTGTCACATGAAAAGATATAATCAAATATTTACAAAAATGTGAGGGGTGTACTCACTTTTGTGAGATACTGTATATATATATATATATATATATATATATATATATATATATATATATATATATATATATATATATATATATATGTGTGTGTGTGTGTGTGTGTGTGTGTGTGTATGTATATATATACACACATACGTATATATATATATATATATATATATATATATATATATATATATATATATATATGTGTGTGTGTGTGTGTGTGTGTGTGTGTGTGTGTGTATATATATACACACATACGTATATATATATATATATATATATATATATATATATATATATATATATATATATATATATATATATATATACACACACACACACATATATACAGTACACCACAAAAGTGAGTACACCCCTCACATTTTTGTAAATATTTGATTATATCTTTTCATGCTCTTTAAATGTAGACAAACATGGTTATATGTATATGGTTGTATATACAGTACAGTAGCCTCTGATTGGCCAGTTTATTATATAAACCAGTCGACTAACTGGAAGTTCTGTGTCTGTAGTGAGCAGGGAGCTGAATCCCAAAGCCTTCCTGCTGGAAATATAATGCACTGTTTTTTTTTTTTTGTTTTTTTTTTGCGCTGGCTGGAGGGAGGGTTTGTGTTCTCCTCTACTTGTGATTCCACTCAGAAGACGAATCTCCTGCGGTTTCCTTTTCCGACCGAGCGGGACGACGACATTTCTCCCTGAAGATTCCCTAAAGGAATCAGTACTCCTCTCTCTCTCTCTCTCTCTCTCTCTCTCTCTCTCTCTCTCTCTCTCTCTCTTCCTGTCGACTCCTTCCTTGCGTTCTCTCTCGTCCTCTCTGGTGTTTTTGTAGACACGATTTAGCATTGCGTTATGATTATTTACGGACCTTATTGATCGACTGGTAAGGATTCCTGGTGGTCTCGATAACGCGGTAAACAGTGCGGAATCCCAACAAGCTCTTGCGTTGGATTATTTATATGTTACTATCATTAACACATGGTGGTACTGAAGATATATGTGGACTGCAGCAGATGTTTTTATGATGTGCTGTTCATCCGGTGTGTGATTTGCCAATGATTACCATTTGTCTGTTAAAGATACTGCAAAGCCTGAGGACTTTCCCATGGTGGAAAACCTAAAGTTACAGCTTTACAGGTCTTACCTGAAACTGGAGACTCCTTCCATAAATGTTAACTAAATAAAATAAAATCCTCTTACATTCGATATCAGCTTGTTATAGTCCTCGCATATTAGAACGAGTGCTTTTTAATATAAACCTGCGCAGTAATGTCGTTTCCAATTTATCTGGAAGTTTCTGTGAAAAGAAATGAAGCGCACCAGGGGCTTTATCCACTTACGCCGTCGCTAAGCACTAACGCTCTGCTGTCGGACCTCATTTTCTGTCAGCGCTTTCATTTCCAATAAAACCTCATCGGGGGATGAGATTTTATTGGAAATGAAAGCACTGATGGTTAAATGTGTTCTCAAGACCTTGTGGGTTTTTTTTTCCCTGCCGTTTAATATTGATTTAAAGGCAACACAGCGACGATGTTTTGAACTGGAACAGAGCTGCTAACATTTTTACCAGATTTTTCAAAATGGACATGAGCATATGTGCTGTTTGTGGAAATCTTGTTATGATCCCCCCCAAAAAAGAAAAAACCCTGTCTCTTTTGCTTTTACGTTTAAATTGTATAATTTTTTAATTGTATAACCTTCGATTTTTATGTCAAATCACGCTGTCGAGTTACACCTGAATTTCATAAATATACATTTTCAATCAGGACAAAAGTAACGGCGCCAGAATTAAAGGGAAAAAAAAAACGTTTCTACGGAATCCGACTCACTGCAGTGGCTAAGCTGCATTATTGGAAGATTTACGAGATGCTTGGGAGACGCGCTATCATCCCTTTTTCAGCTCTCTGTGAGGTCTGGCTCTAAATGGAGTTTTGTCGGCGTGACAAAATGTAAATCGAAATGTGCCGTAAATGCGCTCGGTCGCCATGTACGAAACTACCATAAATACTGAGTTTTGTGGGCGTGACTAAACGTAAATCAGCCGCGCGGTGAATGCGCCCGGTCGCCGTTTATCTACATGTGTACTCGCGTTGATGAAACTTTCATAAGAGTTTTGTGAAGCGTCTTTCATGGTTGCAACACGAAAAATTCCATGCACACACCTCGCTTTAATACAAGCTGATATTTTTTTCTTGTTGTAGGGGGCGTGGCCACCATGCACAGTGCTGAATTTATGAGGCTCCATATCTTCGGGACTCCAGGTGTCCAATACGGCATCTTCGAGTCGTGTGTAATGAATAAAATCTCCCTTCAATGGGTTTAAAATGCCACCAAATGCTCAGATGGTGTTATTTGGAGTATCTGGCCCGGTTTATTGGATGCCGACTGGCTGCGCTTATTTTTACATGGCAGTGTTTAAAATTTTTTTTCTGCTATCAGTGCCAGGTCATCTGTTGTTTGATCCCATATGGTACTTTGTCCTAGGGCTTAGGCTAGCTGGGTTTAGCGACTCACAACATGGCTGACCGGGACACCGACTTGGGCTCTGTTTCTACTGCGAAGTAGCATTACTGTGTATTTTTCTTTCGACAGATGGCTGATAAAATAAATAAATAAATAAAAAAGTCGTTAAACCTTTAATTAAGGTTAGCTAGCAATGCCAGCTGTTCACTGCTTTTGGCAAACAAGCTAGCCAATTAGCCCTTTGACTGCGGTAGTATCTAGAAATTTTGTCTAGATCTGAGAGATCCGAGATCAGAAATATCGGGCTTGTTCTGCTCTTCTTATTCTTATTCTCCAGGTCAAAACATATTCCTTCTTCGATATTAAATTATTAATATCACCGACTTGTGTGTGTGTGTGTGTGGGTTGTTTTTTTTTTGTACAGTGTACATACACTTCCTCTGTGCAAGTGCAAAAACGAGTAAAGAATACTTTATGAGATGTGGAGCAGCAGATTGAACAGCCCTCCCAACACACACACACACACACACACACACACACACACACACTCTGGTTGATCCCAACCTTACGAGCTTTACCCATATGAATCAATAGGTTATGGGTTAGATTGGACATTTACCCTTATGTTCTCCGAGGATGACTTTGCTTGCAGTAGGTCAAAAAGTTCAGCCGAGTAGGAAAATGTAAAGAAAACACCGGAGTTCATGTATTATTTACCGCTGTAGGACAGGAGCTGTCAGCAAGACGTTCTTATTTACAGGTAAACAAGTGCAGATATAAGCGCAACATTTTATTGAGAAATTTCAAAAGCTACCCACCAATGTTCGAGTAATGATTTTATGCTGATTATTATTTTTGTTTACTTTGTACCTTGAGAGCATGACAGCCTGGACTATTTGCAAACGGTTCCGTCCTCGCAGAACTTCTCCTTCCGTGAACGATCGATCTGTTCAAGGTCTCTGAGTCCCGAGAGCGGTATTTATGTATGTATTTATTTATTTATTTTTGCATTGAAACTTTCCATAATAGGGAACACCGTGTGCGCAAACCACCTTTGCGTAAGGTTTCCAGAACACCGCGAGAACATCACGTGTGCTGCACGGAAAATCGGGAAAGGTTCTTAAGAATCGTTTAAGAATCGTTTCCACGTTCGTAGAGTGCTTTTAATGCTTACGTTTATTATCCTGAGTTTGTACTACTGTACAGCGCTATCGGATTCTCGATTCTGATTGGTCGGAAGGTGTTTGTACTGCGCACATCACGTGACGTTATCTTGCAGATAAGTTAAATAATTGTCGAAACGGTGCCGTTTTCTGTAACGTTCATGGAAGGAGTCTCCAGTGTAGGCGCTTTGTAACGGTCAGAGGTAAAGCTGTAAATTTCGGGGGTTTTCCCCGCCGCCATGGGGAAGTCTACGCTTTGAGTTTGTGCTTCGTAGCTGCTAGGAGTTGTTTTGTGGATTGTTGGTTATTTGCCGTATAACATCTTGCAATTTTTTCTAAATATTTTCAGGTTTATGCGGCATTATTAACGTAAATTAGGGTTGTCAGGTTTTCATGAAAGAAAAACCATACCGGAATTTTAAATAGATTAAAAAAAAAAAAGTTAATGCTATGTAAATACAACAGGTGGTTGTTTAAAACTCTTTGGTGTGAATTTGCTAAACAAAAGTCGGGGTGAGAGAAAAGCCTCTGAAGCTAATGAAAGGAATCTCGCTCTAATGTCTGTAATTAGGTTAATTACCAAGGAATCACAAGAATTAAGCAGAATTAAGCAATTAGGAGTTTTGTGCTTGTGATTAAGCTTTTTTTTATTATAGTTTTCTTAAACCCATTTGCTTTGTTTGTTAGATCTTGAAAAAAAAAAAATTATGATTTTATTTACCAATTATTTTAGAACGGTACGCACGGTGGCTTAGTTGCAAAGCACGTTCGCCTCACGTTGCCAGGGTCGGGGGTTCGATTCCCGCTGCTGCCCTGTGTGTGCGGAGTTTGCATGTTCTCCCCGTGCTGAGGGGGTTTCCTCCGGGTACTCCGTTTCCCTCCCCCAGTCCAAAGACATGCACGGTAGGCTGATTAGCGTGTCCAAAGTGTCCGTAGTGAATGAACGTGTACGTGATTGTGCCCTGTGATGGATTGGAACCCCGTCCAGGGTGTACGCCGCCTTGTGCCCCATACTCCCTGGGATAGGCTAAAGGTTCCCCACGACCGTGTAGGATAAGCGGTATAGAAAATGGATGGATGGATGGATTATTTTAACAAATAAAAAAAAAATTCCAAAAAATTTTTTCATTATAAATGGACTAGAAGCAGCTGATGTTGTGTTAAAATGTACTTAATTTTTTTTTTCAAAAATTCTAAAATGTAAAGATTTTTTTAAAATATAAAAAATATACATTTTAGTAGCCAGTAAATAAAATATCATTAAACAGGGTTTTTAACCTTCTGTACATATCATTAAACATATCACATCCTTTAAATATGTTTTCCTGCGATCCCAGTAGCGCCCTTGCTCAGGGAAGTCGATAATAAGTCTGCATGTCTTGGTAGGTTCGTTACATTCCCTTATGTTTCTCAGGGAAGCGGTCCATGTGGAATGTTCCGGCGGACCACCGTGTGTGTGTACTGAATGAAAGCGTACAGCTGGTGGCGAAGTTTCATTTATCATTTAAAAATGCAGCGGGGTTTGATGGAGGACCTGGAAGCTGTGCTGCCCTCTCCCCTGTCACACACACAGACATTCAGTTTGATGAATGAGCCACTGTTTGCTTGTTCATAAAACCCCCTTTTGATAGCACCGGCGAGTCAGAGATCCTCTGAATCCTGCAGTCTCGTCTCCAAGTCATGTAAAATCTGTTGGAATCCTAACGAGTCAGGGGGATTGCGCATGAACTACAACTGCTAATCAATTTTTTTATTTTATTTGCAATTGAGAAGACATAGTGGTCTTCGTACAGTTCAGTGTTATGGTAGTTATGGGTCGTTCTTTAACATTTCACCAAGTTTTTGGTGCTCATGGCTAACCCTGCAAGAACTAATCAATAAAATGGCTAAAATTCAATAATAAAAATAGCCTTATCATAGTTGTCGCATTCTACCTCTAACCTTGTCATAGTGTTCGCTTTCTACCCCTAACCTTGTATAGTGTTCGCTTTCTATCCCTAACCTTGTCATAGTGTTCGCTTTCTACCCCTAACCTTGTATAGTGTTCGCTTTCTACCCCTAACCTTGTCATAGTGTGCACTTTCTATCCCTAACCCTGTCATAGTGTTCACTTTCTACCCCTAATCTTGTCATAGTGTTCACTTTCTACTCCGAACCTTGTCATAGTGTTCGCTTTCTACCCCTAATCTTGTCATAGTGTTCGCTTTCTACCCCTAATCTTGTCATAGTGTTCGCTTTCTACCCCTAACCTTGTCATAGTTATCACTTTCTACCCCTAACCTTGTCATAGTTATCACTTTCTACTCCTAACCTTGTCATAGTTATCACTTTCTACCCCAACCTTGTCATAGTTGTCACTTTCTACCCCTAACCTTGTATAGCGTTCGCTTTCTACCCCTAACCTTGTCATAGTGTTCGCTTTCTACCCCTAACCTTGTCATAGTGTTCCCTTTCTACCCCTAACCTTGTCATAGTTGTCGCTTTCTACGCCTAACCCCATAGGTGTCATTTCCTAAATGATTGTTGGTGTCACTTTCTACCTCATCATAGGTGTCACTACCTTTTGTCATAATTTGCCACTTTCTAGCTTGTCATAGGTCTCACTTTCTAAATTATCATTGGTGTCACTTCATAACTTGTCACAGGTGTCGATTTCAAACTTAGCATTAGTATAACTCCTAACTGATCAGAGGTATCACATCAGAATTTGTCACAGATGTCACTTCCTAGTTTGTTCCAGTTTTCACTTCCTAACTTTTCATAGGTGTCAAGTCCTGCTTCGTTGGAGTTGTCACCTGTCATATGTGTTACTTACTAAAATAACATAGGTCTTCCTTGCTTACCCATCATATGTCTGTCCTCTCGTCTGTTATAGGTGTCACTTCCCTACTTGTCATAGGTGAATATTCTTCACTAGTGAGTTCTTACTTCCTTATTTGTCGTAGTGTCGCTTCATCACCTTATCTCCCTGGGATATTGCAGCAAATTTTGCAGCAAAGACTGTCGTCTCTGTAACTTTGACAAATTTATCGATAACACGTCTTTGGCTAAACAAACTCTCTTTTTTCGAGTTCTGCTAGCATCGCAAGTTCGCCTAAAACGTTTTTGAGTCATTTTTGTCTAAATGTGAGGTGAAGTCACATATAGGGGCATATATCATACATATTTAATGACACTGCTTTAGGCTAGAATAAAGCTCTCCAGTGTTTCATACCCTTACAAATAAACATCCGTCATCTGTGCAATCTGTTTAGACCAAGCATGTCAAGTTCAAGTCCTGGACGGCCATAACTATACAAAGATTTGATGTTACCCCTGTTTTAGACACCAAATTCATCCCATGAAGGCCTTGGGAGTTAGCTGATGAGTTGAGTCATGTGTGTTAAATGACCAAGAGGAAGAAAGCTAAATTCTGCCCTGCTGCACCTCTCCACGAATGGATTCCATATAGAGATCGACCGATAATCAATTTTACTGATATTTTTCCTGCTATTTAAGCATTTTTTCATAATTGGATATCGGGCTTTGTAATACCGGATCCACAGATAAATGGTGCCATCTTGTGGGTATTTATTACAGGGACCGCCTGTATTTATTTAACATAACAGCCATCAATACACAAATGAGCTGTGTTACATCTACACTTGATATAACGCTTGAATAATTTTTAAGACTAGAGAACTCATTATAAGTTGCATTTTCAGTTGAAATTGGGGAAACCACTTGAAGCATTTGTTGTGTTGAACAATTTCAACTCTGTTTTATTTGATTTGTTCGTTGCAAACAGCTGAAAGTCTGTAAATTTTGACAACAAACCTGATTTCCAATGGGGGTTGAATAATTTTGATTGCAACTGTATAACATGATCGCATTTTCAGTGTTGTACATGCTCCAGCAATGAATAAACTTCAACACCATAAAAAGATCCTTTTAAAAGTATAAAAAGCCATGCCTGCTAGAATAGATTTTTTTTCCCGATAAAAGATGGCGAATAGAGAACGAGCGTCCACTTTCAACATCACCACCTACTACTCTCACTTCAGAATGAAGAGACTCTCAGTTCTTTTCTTTGCCTCTCATAGCCACTTTTACAAATCCTAGGCCTTCTGTGTTTGCTTGACATTCGTCTTTGATGAATAAATAATAGCGTATGGCCCTTTGCTTTAAGTTTGTATTCACTGCTATATCACTTGCCCAGAAATCGCTCTCTGTGAGCAAATTCTATTTACAGTAGTGAGGTACCGAGAATCATTGTTCATCCAGAATTGTTCATCGTAGACATGCGAGATGCGCGGTGATCCTTGGTGACCCTGAAGACTGGGAGTTTTGGCTTCACCCATAACTGTGTTAACCTCGATTGAATCGCAGGCAGTGGGTGCTTTGTCTGTGTGAATGGACACATTAGCCTTCAGAGGCGTTCGTGACCTCCCGAGGAAATGGCTCAGAGCCGTTTTCCCATCATCTCCTTCTGACCCAATGTCTGAAGGACAGAAATAAAGAAACCATTACACACATATATATCTTGGAGTTGACAAAAAGTGCATTTTTCACAAAATAGAAGCGCTGAACTGAGGAAAACCACCACACTTAAAAAAATGGTTATATTTGTTATATACCGAGTTGAATTTTTTCTCCCATCAAGGATGAATCAGGGTTTGGAGCCTTTCATAACAATTTTGGTAGCCTTACCACGTATTTCATAAGATTCTGCTTAGTTTATTTGTTACAAATTAACAATTTCTTACTGAAACTACTGAAATATGACAGGGTGGGATTGAATGCTTTCAGTGTTATCTCAGAACACAGAATTGGGAACCATCTTATAAACCTTGAGATTCGATTGTGATTGTGCCTTGGGGGGGCAATGGCAATGTTAATGGTAATGGTTATGGCTTGGTGTTTAAGGCTCTGGGTTACTGATCAGAAGTTCAGGGGTTCAAGCCCCAGCACTGCCAAGCTGCCACTGTTGGGCCCTTGAGCAAGGCCCTTAACCCTCTCTACTCCAGGGGGCGCTGTATCATGGTTGACCCTGCGCTCTGACCCCAACTTCCTGACATGCTGGGGTATGTGAAGAAAAGAAATTCACTGTGTGTATTTATAAGTGACCAATAAAGACTCATTATCATTCTGGACAGGAGTGATTTTGTTTATAGGCAGTTAAATGACTTGCAAAGCTCCAGTCCTCCTTGTACCTGCCTGATTGCAGACAGTCTCTGGAGGGAAACAAATACATTGTTCCAGTGATGTTTTTTATTATGACTTGGGCCAACAGCACTATTTTTGAGCCATGTAACTGATTTATTCAACTTAGGGAAACGAAACTTCATTAAATAAGTGGCTAAATACATACGTATGTTCACTGAATGGTTTAACATGGTACATAGTTACCCGAGATGATCACACATCACTTTTTTCAAGTCTGAATTAAGTCTCAATCCCTGGCATGCAAGTCTGAGTCAAGTCTCAAATCCCTCAGCTAAAGTCTGCGTCAAGTCTCAAGTCTGTGAGCTGAAGTCTGAGTCAACTCTGAACTCTCCAATCTGCAAGTCTAAGTCAAATCTCAAGTCTCTGAGCTGAAGTATGAGGCAAGTCTTAAATCCCAGAGCTGAAATCTTGGTCAAGTCTCAAGTCTCTGAGCTGAATGCTGTATCAAGGCTCAAATCCCTGCACTGCAGGTGTGAGTCAAGTCTGAAATCTCCCAGCTGGCATATGGGTCAAGTCTGAAATCTCCGAGCGGAAGTATGGGTCAAGTCTCAAATCTCCGAGCTGAAGTCTGAGTTTTTGAGGTCTAAGTCAAGAATGAATTCGCAAGTCCGAGTCTCGGGGATGCATGTCCAAGTCAAGTCTCAAGTCTCTGAGTCGGCTCAGTTGGAAATTGCCCCTTGAATATTAAACTCTATAATGCCTTTGGCTCTAAATAATAAAAATATGGTTTGGGCACATTATTAGGATGCCCACGGAGACCCTGGGACGGACCTAGACCCAGGAACTCTGTCCCTCGCTGTAATCTTAACCACTCTTAAGCTTTCATACATTTCATACATCCTTTTTTTTTTTTTTTACCTCGTGTGTCTGCGATGGTCCAGATTTGTGTCGAGAAAAGCGGAAGAGTGTTTTGTACTTTGTTACAAAGTTTAAATGTAATATAAACATTCACGGTACTAGCTTTGCTAACTTTGTAGCAGTAGCTGTTGATAATGATGGTGGCTGCTAATGTTTATTTCTCTCAGAGACAGAGGCACTCGTTTCAGTAAAAGGAACCAAAACTTTGCTAATTTAGGTCTTCTTTTAATTACACGCAGACCCATGACAGTGAGCAAAACTAAATCAGTGTACTCTACTACACACGCACATGCAACTGCAGAAGAATGAATTTAAACTCTGACATACATTTCTCGTTTACGCCGTCTCACCGTAATTCCACTGCTACTCCATAGCATCTAATTGCTCAAATTATTGCATAAAGAAAGCACGATTTAGTAAAGACAATACCTTGATTGTGCTTTGTTTTAAAGACAGCGCATTGGCAGAGTGTGTTAATTATTGTTATTCACTCTCTGGGTATTGTTCCAGGCTTTGTAATTAGGGCTAGCATTAGAATATAATCCACCCTTTGAGTACGTTATGCGCATTGATCACAGGATGTTTATGGATACATTGGTTAATTCAGTCGAATCCGTTTTTAGGTGCTATTTGTTTCGAATAAAATCGAACCTTGCTTCTTCTTTTTTCTATAATTATACATAAATATAAATATATACAGTTAATATATATATAGCATGACGGTGTAGCGTGGAGTCTTCTATTTTCTTCTAAAACTACAGTGTCTACAGAGGACCGCGTGTTTTAAACGGGCATTTAGTCGAACATCTTTGCTTTTTGACTTTCATTCCTCAAATGAATACGACTGAAAGGAAAGTATTAAATTTGCGAGAGTCTGTTTCATCCAGTTGAAGAGAAATCTCTAATATAATATAAGCAAGTGTGAGCAATAAGAATTTTTACCTAAATTCTGCCCTAGTAAAATAATCAGAAGGTTTCTCAAAGTAAAGACTTATTATTACCCAGGGAAATTCACTTTCATATTATATATCTTATGTGATATCACGCGTTCAAGAGCCTTTTGAAAGTTTTTCGGTTTTCTACGCTCCTTCTTTTTATGTTCATACCAAGTCTTGTGCGTTTTTTTTTTTTTTGGTTGCGTCTCGCCGCTTTTACTTGCATCATACTTGTGCTTTGGTTAGATTTTAATCTTCCAGCAGTCTCCTTGAGATCCGAACGTGCCACAGAGGACGGTAAGCACATGCAGAAACCTAATTTACATGTTGTTTCACTATTTGTCCTTTTAAACACGCAATTTAGTACTCGTTATCTGGGATTGTGATAAATCAGAGCGCAAATCAACAGCTAACAAATCCGTAGCCGGTGTTAAGAGGACTTAACACCGAACACATAGGATCATAGATGTCGTGAAGTTTTCTGTGAGGAGACGTTTATGTAAAATGTATGAAAGGAGTCTCCAGTGTTAGTGCTTTGTAACTCTACTAGTTTTCCTCCACTTGCACAGCTCAGACGTCGCAGCGTAGTTTGATTGCCAACACCTCGGCAGCCTCCGATTTTATCGTCTGGGGTGAGGCGAACGCTGCCCTCACAACATCCTTTGCGGCAAAACAATTTCTAGTGCCAGTGACAAGTCCATTTGTTTTTTTTTTCGTTTTTTAGCCCTCCCGGACTCGGGAGCAGCAAGGAATTTCATCTCTTCTGCCTTTTCGGGTTGTTCATCTTGGTTTAACGTGATAAACGCGCTCAGCGAAGGCATCCTGTACCTTGTGCTTAAGTCAAACACGTTCAACCTGATGTATATTTGATTGATATTAACATTATGTTATATATTTATCGCTGAAATGAACCTTTTTTAAAAAAAAAAAAACCCAAAACAAATGTAGCTGTCAGGATTCCTCTGGTGTTTGCGTGACACTCTGCAAGCGTCCGGATGTAAATCAAGTCATTATTTTTTTTTGTTCTGAGAAATCAGGAATCTAATCCTTTAGCCTAACTTTTATTAATGCATTTAGAATATATTTTGCACCTGAGCTTGACAGGCAATGTGTACCCCAATAATGTTTCCTTAATATGTGTGTGTGGGTGTGTTCTGCACGATTTATGGGGCCAATAATGGATTCTCGGTGGCATGCGTGTGTGTGTGTGTGTGTGTGTGTGTGTGTGTGTGTGTACTCCCACACAGTCCCACTGTGCTCTTTGCTTTCATCTGTTCATGTGTATGAGTGTCTCTATCTTGCACCTTTATTCCCTATCCGAGTCCCCCTCTCTCTCCCTCTCTCTCTCTCCTTCTCTCTCTCTCCCTCTCTCTCCCTCTCTCTCTCTCCCTCTCTCTCCCTGTCTCTCTCTCTCTCTCCCACTCTCTCTCTCTCTCCCTCTCTCTCTCCCTCTCTCTCCCTCTCTCTCTCTCCCTCTCTCTCTCCCTCTCTCTCCCTCTCTCTCGCTCCCTCTCTCTCCCTCTCTCTCGCTCCCTCTCTCTCTCTCCCTCTCTCTCGCTCCCTCTCTCTCTCCCTCTCTCTCCCTCTCTCTCTCTCTCTCCCTCTCTCTCCCTCTCTCTCACTCCCTCTCTCTCTCCTTCTCTCTCTCTCCCTCTCTCTCTCCCTCTCTCTCCCTCTCTCTCGCTCTCTCTCTCTCTCTCTCTCTCCCTCTCTCTCGCTCCCTCTCTCTCTCCCTCTCTCTCGCTCCCTCTCTCTCTCTCTCTCTCCCTCTCTCTCGCTCCCTCTCTCTCTCGCTCCCTCTCTCTCTCTCTCCCTCTCTCTCGCTCCCTCTCTCTCTCTCTCCCTCTCTCTCTCCCTCTCTCTCTCTCTCTCTTTCTTTCTTTCTTTCACGTCTGTTCCATTTTAAATGATAATCACATAGGGGATTGCCATGCTATTATTATTATTTTTTGCTCTATCAAAAAGTCTGACCATGGTTATTTCATTTTGGACCTCCTCCTATCACACAGTCAGGACTCACTGAGGGGAAAAAAAGGCAGTGGAACACCATGCAAAGCTTTATCGTATTTTTCCATTTGATTGATTCAAAGGTTCATATTTAATGTGCTTGTTTTGAAGCGTTATCGTTATCGCTATAGTAAAAGCTCATTCAAACCAATCCAAATTTTATATATATATATATATATATATATATATATATATATATATATATATATATATATATATATATATATATATATATATTTTTTTTACATTTTTAAAGACATGCTTCACCACACAGAAATCAAGAATTCCTATTCCAAATTTGAAAAAAAAAAGCCACTGCAGTACATTTCAGCATGAACTTTTCATACTTTTCTGCTCACCACAGCTGTAAAGAGTGGTTACCAAGGATTGTTCTGTATATCTGCATAAATATGACCTTAAATCATCATCAGATTTTCTCAAAGTAGATAACGAAACGTATTAATAATCGGGTTCTTTTTGTCTACTTTGAGGACTTGTGTGAAAATCTGACGATCGCCATGACCAAGATCAGTGATCGTTTGTTCCACCCTCATTCTGATGTTTGATGTGAACATACAAACTGAAAAAAGTCAGGAAATTGTCTTCATAAACGCAATTCGAACAAATCCTGCAAATGTACACACTTTCTTATTTAGATGCATGGAAGAACGTTGTTAGAAAAACAACAACAACAACAAAAAAGTATCCAGGCAGAACCACTTCACAGACCTACAACTCAATTCAATTCAACTTTATTTGTAGATTGCTTTTAATGATGAACATTGTCTCAAAGTAGCTTTACAGAAACATATAAACACAGGATACAGATTTTAAATGTGTTAATTTATCCTTATTGAGTGAGGAAAAACTCCCTAAGATGAAATAAGGAAGAAACCTTGAGAGGAACCAGACCCAGACGGGACCCCGTCCTCATCTGGGTAGCAACTATCCATCTTCTCAATGACCAAGTCCTGTATCAGCAAAAAAAAAAAACCCAAAAGAACGTTATGGAACTCATACTCACATAACTCAAATTTTGCACTTTTCTGAAACGCAGCCCCTTTTCAGAAACTGTTCTGCAGTCGTCAAGAGTCCTAAGGCCTACAAATCCTCACCGTCTCTCTGCCCGTGAATCAACGTTCCCATCGGTTCAGAGTTGAAAGGATCTCTTAAGGTGTTCATTGTGGAGTTGTTTTTTTTTTTAGGGTGACCAGTTTCTCCACTGAATCTCATTAAAACCTCGTCATGTTGATTCTACAAACAAGGCCTCGATCCTATCCACGCACCTTTTCCTTCATATTCTTCATACTTCTTGATATATGACACCATATATTTTCTTCACTGTTACACCACAGCGCTCGTGAATTCTCCAGAACCTGCTGATCCGTTTTCTAATTTCTGGCTGCGTGACAAATCACAGGTTTACAGGGACTTGTATGCGTGTCCCAATAAATGGATTTAAAAAATGGGTTAAAAATAATACAGATGTGTTTATTTAACGTTTGTGTCAGCTCTTTATAACGGTTTCCCGATCTCTTCATGACAAACTCTTCAAGTTTACGATTTTGGGTAAGCTGCGTTTGAAATTATTTTTTACATTTTTAACGCCAAGACAATTTTATAGCTGCTGTAACTTAAGTAAGAACAGGAACTAATTTGTTTCACAGACATTTCCAACGCAATGCATCATCCAGATTTCCTGATGATTTAGGGGAGAAGAAAAGCATGTTCTTTTGTGTATATATATATATATATATATATATATATATATATATATATATATATATATATATATATATAAAATATATATATAAAAGCATATATATATATATATATATATATAAAATATAAATATATATATATATAAAAGCATGTTCTTTTGTGTGTGTGTATATATATATATATATATATATATATATATATATATATATATATATATATATATATAGCTTGGCTCAACCACACTCAAGCCAACCAGGATGACCAGGAACCTTGGGGTGATTCTTGATGACGGCTTGACCTTTACAGATCACATCTCAACAACTGCACGGTCCTGTAGGTTCATCCTGTACAACATCAAGAAACTCAGACCCTACGTCACTGAACAGGCTGCACAGATACTAGTCCAGGCTCTTGTTATCTCTAAACTGGACTACTGCAACTCACTGCTTTCAGGCCTCCCAGCCAGCTCCATCAAACCCCTTCAGATGGTTCAGAATGCTGCAGCGCGCCTCGTCTTCAACCAGCCCAAGAGAACCCATGTCACACCCCTCTTCATCTCCTCCACTGGCTTCCTGTAGCCGCCCGCATCAAATTCAAGGCCTTGATGTTCACCTACAAGACCTTGTCTGGAACAGCATCCTCTACCTCAACACTCTCCTGAAGGCTTACGTTCCCTCACGCAATCTGCGATCAATCAACAACCGACACTTGGTAGTACCTACTCATCGTGGCTCAAGATCCCTTTCAAGAACATTCAAAGTAACTGTTCCTCAGTGGTGGAATGAACTTCCGACCTCAAGCCAGACTGCAGAATCTCTCACCATCTTCAAAAAACAGCTAAAGACCCACCTCTTCCGTCAACACCTATCTAACCCATAAAATGAAAAAAAATTATAAAAACTTACTCCGGCACTTACACCTCTACTCTGTGCACTTTGCTTCTTCTAGAACTCAATTAATAGATCTTGTATGGTAACACTACTTGTATTGTTCTCTGCTTGATATATCGCTTTGCTTGTATTTTCTCATTTGTAAGCCACTTTGGATAAAAGCGTCCGCTCAATGAATAAACATAAATGTAATATATATATATATTTTTCTTTATTTTCAATTATATTGTGACTGATGAGGGTACAAAGGTACATTAATTAAAAAATAATAATGTTTATTTAGACTCTATGTTGAAACGTGAAAAAACACAGAGTTTAAGTGGAGATTTTAAAGAGTTACAAGGGGTAAAGCTCACTTCAGTCATGGAAGTTGTGAATGCCTGGACCGTTGGGCTGTCCCATTTTATTACTATAAACATAAATCACAGGATATCTTCTTGGCGTGGCATTTCCTGGGAACACCTTCCACCTCTTTTAGGATAATAAATAGAGAAAATTAGGAGGAAATCAGTGAAGCCAACATTTCTTGACTGATTTCAAGCCTTCTGTCAAGTTTTAACGAAGCACGAAACCGGCGCGAGTCAATAGTGGGAAGTATAATATGAAAATGAGTTTTTATCGATTAACTCTGTGACCAGGCGTTAAAAAATATTGATAGAAGATGGATGGATGCATGGATGGACCTTTACGTACTCCTGTTGTAAAACCTGACCAGAAATTCAAACGTTTTATATGTCATATAAATTTATTAGCTTAATCACATGCTAGCTAGTGGGTTAAAAAAAAAAACATTAAACACTTCAAAGTCAGAACGTTAAAAATCGCTAATCATTTGTGATCTTCAACAGCGATAACAAGCTACTTACATTTGTATCCGGAAGTTGCCTGAGTTTGTCCACCATTTTTAAATTCTTTTTTACGGAACTTAGTGAGCATTGATGCTCCCTGGTTTTTGCGGTGCATTGTGGGATTTTTAAATATTTTTTAAACGGAGCGAATGTTACAGTACTCTGGAAGGATTTTGCGATTGAGACAGAACTTAAAATGGCCGACTCGCTGATCAGTGCCCCGAACTGCTGAACTAGGGAGCTGACTGACACACATCCGTAAACTTTCTCATTACGCTGCTCACTTCCTTAGCCTTGTCAATTATATCTCCTAATGAAATATTATCTGGATGTTCCATATGCCAGGGTTAAAAAATTTCACGCTAAGATAACCGATACTCAAGGAACAATTTCATTACGGTATCTTTGCACATCCTTGTAACTAAAACATATTTTTGAGAATGACTTTTCAGTAAAATCAGTTATGCTGTCAGTATTTATCACGCTCTTATTGCACGCTACAAAAAGTGGCATGGTAGTGCGCAGTCCTGCTGAGCCAAAAATATATATTTCCTTGCTTTAGTTCTGTTTAGCAACGTCAGTGATTATCTATAGTGTATGATAAAGTTCAGAACATGCTTTGTAACATGTTTATAACAGTAATGGATTACACAGTGCTCAGTGCAGTTACCATAACGTTGCTGTAGTGAGGTATATGGCGAGTCCAAAGGGATGGGGTTTGCGAAATTTGAAAAAGTCAATGGATTATAGGGATATTCGCATTAAAAAAAGAAAGTTCTATCACCTTAAACGGTTCAGCCTTATGAGCTTTAAAAGTTCCAAGTAGGACCTTTTAACTATCCAAAGAACCCTTGAGGAACTTTTTGTAGGAGTGTAGGTGTAAAGAAAGAGTATGCATAATAATTTGGGTAATTTGGGTAAAAAAACAAAACAAAACAAAAAAACATAACAAAACAAACAAACAAAAAAAAACAACAACTCTGAGTAGAGTGAAGCTTCAAAGAACTTGTCCAAAATCCCTCTGTGTGAGTTCAAGGACTATAGAGAAACCCAGACACTTACTTCAGATCCTTTCTGAGATGCGAGTGTATGTGTGTGTGTGTGTGTGTGTGTGTATGTGTTGTGTTTATGTCTCCAAGCGAGTGACTAACACTTTTCATGAAGGTCCAACAGTGGGAGAATATTTGATCTCTCTCTCCCAGAATTCTCCCTGCAGCTCGCTTTGATTCCGGTTACCGGTTCTCACAGACAGAGTTGGTCAAGGTGACTATGAAAGGCCGAGTATGTCTATTTTCAGCCCTCGAGCCTTACACTTGTGAACTTTCAGAAGAGATACTGTGTAACTTGTTAAAGCAAAAAAATAAAATAAAATAATAATGCAGCGGAATTGTAGGGAGAAAAAAAAAATCTATTCCACCGGGTTGCATACAAATGAAAAAAAAAGAAGAAACTATAACCGCTCTCCGTAATACGTCTCATGCCCTGACCTTAACTAACCATAGCAGTGCAAACCAGTTTGCTGGGTGTCTGGACATTTTGAAGCTTGATCTGTCTGATCTTTGTCATACAGTATGTCTGATTTCTTCCTTCCCTTATAGAGAAAAGGTCATGTGATTATATGAAAAACATGTGAATGTGCCCTGAAACTGCATGTGACATCGTGCGAACAATACCATGAAAAATGAATCATGTGAGAAAAGCACATCTGAAAAATGTCCACTTATGCCATACACATGAAACCCTGACGTCAAAATGAACGAATCATATGTAAAGAAAAAAAAAAAAGATAAACAAATCACATTATAAAGTGAATTGTAAAAATAAGTTATAAATCAAGGGAAACAATCGAGTGGGAAAAAAAATTATCTTAATATGTAAAAAAACAACAACAACACAAGTAAATATAAATGAATCATTTGTAAAAGAATCATATCTGCGAGTAAATGAATCATATGAACCTAAATGAGTGAAGGAATTGTAAAAATAATGAATCCACGTTGAAGTAAATGAATAACGGGAAACAATCATGTGGATAAAATGAATCATATAATATCACAGGTAAAGATGAATGAATCATTTGTAAAAGAATCACACCTGCAATTAAATGAATCATATGAACCTAAATGAGTCATGTGGGAAAAGTGAAAATCACTTGCTAAAAAAGAATCTTGTAAAAAATAGAGAAAATAAGTGAATCATGTGAACCTAAATTAATCTTATAAAATTCAGATGTTTAAAAAGAATCATTTAATATATATATATATATATATATATATATATATATATATATATATATATATATATATATATATATATATATATATATATATATATATAATCATGTGTATAAAGTGAATCATATCACAAGTAAAGATAAATGAATCATTTGTAAAAGAATCACATCTGCAACAGAATCATTTGAACCATTTGAATCATGTAGAAAAACAATCACATGCACTACAGGTGAAAAATGTATGAAACGTAACGTGTCTAAAAACCACATGTACAAATCTCCCATGTGAAAGTCATATGACTTTTCCTTAAAGGTCTCTCTGATTCGTACCAATGAATCACTCTGAACTGAAGGAACCTGGACAGCTGCTCACCGTGTAGGCGTGTGAGAGGTGTTCAATAGAAAGGCTGTAGAGTGAGGAAGTCATGGCAGACAAAACAGATATCACCAAAGCATATACAAGCAACAAAAAAACATGAATAAAGGAGAAGTTGCACTTGTGACGAGTAAAATTTGAAATATGCTCTTTTTATCATCCTGCTAGGATGATATGAGGGAACAGCCCAGAGAAAGAAGAGATCAAACAAACAATATCGTATGAGAAAAAGGTTTAGGGACAAATTGGAAGAGTGGGTGTTTTGTCATCTGGGATGAAGACGAATCGGCGTGATTTGCTAGCGATATTAAACCCAAACGTCGGAGTAAAAAAAGAAGAATCCTTCGCAGCATCGCTGTCCGTCCTTTTTCTTCCGGCTTTGTCTCTCAATGGGAAGCAAGTATTTTTAATCCCTTTTTCATGAGAAGTCCTTTACCAGCAATTAACCAGCGTGTGCTTATTTTATTAAAATTCATACACGGAAAAAAAAAAAACATTTAATTGCCTGTGTTTTTAACAATCAATCGTGTTGAGAACCCGAGTCGCACCTGGTAAAACATCCGGCAAGAACAATAACTGCTTTAATAGAAAATGAATCCACACCCTTCTGACCAATCAGATTTGAGAATTCCCACAGTTTCTGCTTGGTGGTTTCCCTGTAACACGGACAAGCTGCGTCTTATTAACTTCAAGAGAAAGGGAAAAATGAGGCTGGTGAGGGAACGTGGACAAACTTTCACAAAAGTTTGCTTCACGAAATTAGCTGTAACTACAAACGGATAAAAAGTATGGAAGGGAATGCTTACTTATACACTACAAAACATGCCAATTCTGCCGATTTCCTACAACCCTATTTTCCCATGAATAAAATATAGCAGCATTTCGCTATACAGACAAGATCCTAACAGGACAGTTTTGAACCTGGATGTTGTATTTCTTCCTCTGGGTGCTGAACCTGAGGAATTCCAGAGGCTTATTGTTATCGATTTCTGATAATACATTCCCTTGACGTGACCGTAAATCCACGCATTTGTCACAATAATCATGTCTGTTCGAGAGATCACTTGGGGCTGGTTGTGCCCAGACCTTTATTGATGTCTACTGAGCGACAAGACAGCGGTAATCATAAAAACGAGCTCCTTAAGCACCACCGAAGAGGGCTGAAACCCTGCCGGATGGATGACGATGGAGGGAATATGCCTTGTCCTGCACATATTCGAGAGATTTACACATGGCAAGGCTGCCAGGCAGAGTAGTAAATTCTTTAACGATTAGCTGTTGGGCAAAAGCCTGTCGTAACTGCAGCACGGGCCATCCAGCGCACGGAAAAGTGATTTAGAATGGCAGTTAGTGGTGCTAATTAATTTTACTGCTCACCTTTGCATCAAAGTGTCTCGAGAGTCTACGGGAAAATGTCTCTAAACGTCCTCTCTTGTCCTATCAAGTATCTGTGCACGGATTTAGTTAAGCCTGTAGACTCGGTAACACTTAATTTTAAGGAACACTTGGGACATCCTAGAGTTGTGATGCTTGGAAGTAAACATTACAAAAAAAAAAAAAAAAGGCTGTCCATAGGAAATGCATCAAATAGTATCTCTGTCCCTCACATACCCCCGTAAAAAAACACACACACAGAAAAACCCCTTAAAGTCATAAACTGTTTCGTGACATAACCTCCAACTGAAAAGTCTATAATGGAGAACTAAGACTAATAGGAAGGGAACTTTAAGTGAATAATTCATACGGAATAGTCTGTGTAACAAGGATTGAACACTGAAAAGTCTTATTATTTCCATGTAACAAATCTCCTGTTATGTCTGTAGCAATACAACGCTCAGTGAGCGACCCTTTTCAAGGTTAAATCAACAAACAACAAGACCTCAATCAGCCCCTTTGATGTGTTCCTTACGTTGAAATGTTGTCGTGAGATTAGACATAATAAAGCTTTTACCAGGTGCGTTTGCGTCAACACGCTGGAACCCTCAAAGCACTTAAATATCAATAAGCCTTCACCGACGCACCCAAATATCCCAGGATTTACTGTTCCGCTGAAGGTCGACCCTTAATTTTCACGGCAGTTCTTACATTATTATTTATGAAACCACATCTAGACCATTTGGCAATACGAATACGATGAGTGCTGGGCATGTCGTCCTCACTGTGCAGGTTTAAAACCGTGCGGCATTGATTTCTACCACAGGGCGGATCAAATCGATGTATAAAGTTGCATTTTATTTGTTCAGTAAGAGCTGTATCCTCAGGGTCAGGGTCACGGTCGATCCCAGAATCAGAACCTAAACACTTTCTAACCAGGAGACTGGTTCAGACCGGCAGAAAGGAGAAGGGAACTCAAATAATTATCCGTTACAGCCGTGGTGAGCAGAAAAGCATCTCGGAAGGATCGCATAATTAAGCAGGTTTACAGGTGTTCCTAATGGAGCGATCGGTGAGTGAAGTATTATATGTGTCAGAACAGTCGATTTAAATAAATGATGTATATAACATGAATATGTAGATTATTTTAACAAGAACAATGTCTTGTGTCGTGATTTTAAACACAAGGGATTTCCACCCGAATCCTACCGTTGAGATTTCACCGTACGTTACGATTACAGTACGAGCCAGGGTGAATCGCATCAGCTCAGCTTCCCAATGTTTTAGCGCATTTTATCCCTCGGATTCAATATTTATGAAATAAAAATAAACTCCAAAAAAATTTCGAACTTTTCGTTCCCAGAAATGCTCAGGCCTTGTTCAAAGGGCCGTGAAGACCCTGAGGGTGTTAGCGATGCGGGATACTATTTTTGATTAAGAACATAAAAGAGATCTATCGTTCAAAATTTGCACTGGTGTACGGGCGTACACGTGAATTCTCAGTTACTTTTTCTGGAATATATACAGTCGCCGGCCACTTTATTAGGAACACTTCATGTGGCAGCAGCAGCACAGCGCTTTAATTAATGTTCACGTCACACATCGGAATAAGGAGGGGGAAAAAATACATGATCTCAGTGACTTGGGGTGGAGTATTTTAGAAACTGGTGATCACCTTGGATTTTCACACACACACACACACACACACACACACACACACACACACACACACACACACACACACACACACACGACAGTGTCTATTGTGAGGGGAAACGTCTCGCTGATGTTCAAGCTGACAGGAAAGCTACGATAACTCTTTAAAACCGTGCTGAGCAGAAAAGCATCTCCGGGGGATTGGATAATGTGTTCAGTAGTATTAATACTAGAACTAGAACTCCGAGCAGTTCAGAAAACAGACAACTGTTGAGTCTGTTGTTGTTTTAGAGTGAAATATCACTTTAAGTAAAAGATTTACTAAAAATCTTTCAAATAATCAATTAAAAATGAATGATTTTTCCCTCTGTGAGGAAAAGACTAAAAGGCTGGAAGCGAGTGGAGGGGCGAATGAATAATTTAGGGTTCAGCGAGGCGAGAAGGGGGTGGGGGAAATGGGATAGAGGTGGATAAAAACACATTAAACACATTAAATGAAGACGGAAACAAACTCCAGTTATCAGTCTTATTCAGAGTAAGAGACGAACATTCCCAGCACACACTTATATCTTTACCGTGCTTTATTATAAGCTTGAAGTATCCATTTAATTATATCCATAGCTTTATGAATGATTCTATGGCGCAATCTACAGTAATGTAGCAGCAGTGAAACAGCAAAATAGTGGGGTTGGGAGAGGATGTAGTCCTAAAACTAATTTTCTATCATAGTGTGTGGATTATTTAATCATCAAATATTGTATATATGGCTATGAAGAGATTTCATTAACCACTAACTCTAACCCCCCCCATGAAGTCATGTGAACAAGACGTATACCGAGGTATACACACTTGTACTGTAGCATGTACAAGGCCATTATGTTATACCATAAGCAGATCACACAAATAATGAATGAAATTGGAATTATTCATTACCTTAGTCATTATCTCTGAGCTGTTTTTTGTTTGCCGCACCATTCTCTTCAGAGACTATACATAAAACTCCCAGGATTTGTATTTGCCTTTCCTGAAATACTCAACCCAAGCAACAATACAATACAATCAACAACCGTCTGTCTCATGGTCAGTTTTTTCCTCCCTCATTCTGATGTTTGATATGCACGTTAACCGAATTGTGACCTGTATCAGCTTTACCCTAAATGACCAAGTGTACAGGTGTTCCTAATAAACTGGCCGGCGAGCATATATCCTGTATATTACATGTGTCCTACAGTATTTATTAGCAAACCCTGATTCACTGTACTTATTGCTGCAGATCACAATATTTTAGACTCATCTCTAGGCCTGTGTATTATTCGAATTCCCTATTATTTTTATTTTGGCTGCATTTTTGTCTTCATAATTTCTTGGCACGGTAGAACCGCGCTCTTGACAGAGTTTGGTGCCAGTTCACAGATGAAGTTATTACAGGGAAAGGAGTTAATTAGTGGCGCATGTAATATATGCGTTTGTGTGTGTGTGTGTGTGTGTGTGTGTGTGTGTGTGTGTGTGTGTGTGTGTGTGTGTGTTGAATAATTTTTTTTACCTGAATTGAAAATCATGTACAGTCATGTATAAATGTACAATTTAAGACTTTAAACATATGCTATAGTGCATGTATTGCGTACGATAATAATATAATATTATTATATAAGATAACAATATGCATAAAAGCATGTATAGATCCTTTGAGAAGTGAACAAATCCCGAACTTAATTCATTGTTTCAAATAAAAATTCAGGAATTAAAATTGTTATTATTATTATTATTTTTTTTTACTACCGGGACCTTTTGAAAGTCTTGATTTTTTCCCCGCTTTAGGTTGCCAGCTGGAGTGTAAAACCATTTATGGTAGAACCTGGCAAAGGTTTGATTAGCAAAGTATATTAGCCAAAATGTTCAAGTAAGATTTTAAAGTAACATAAGAAAACTGAAACACGCTGATCAGTGAACACCTCCTACTGCTTGGATTCCGGATGGTCAATATTCCTAGCAACTAATTTCCCTTAAGAGATAATTAAAGATTATTTGGTTCATTTAAAAATAACCCTGTTATAATGCAAAATTTACACACAAGGACTGTTTTGTAAGTGAATACAGTATATAGCGTGAAGCAGAAATAAATATTTGGATTTTGTTATTTAATGTAGTTACAGTGTGTAATGTGTATCCGCTTCATATTTACACTCGCAATGTTTTCTTGTATGGAAGCATTTTCCGGACAAAACGATTTAACTGCGTTTTCTATTTGCGGACGCTTGTAAGTTGTGACAAATCGTGTATCACCGTTAGCAGTTTCGTTTGCACGGACGTACAACGTCTGCCGGATTTCAAATGAAAACGCAAAGTCCGTTTCCCATTTGCATTTCCCAAGTCTTCCGAGTTATGAGCCTGTCATATCGAAATAGCAATATCAGTTCAAACACCGCTCGCTATTTCGCTTCCTCTGCGTCGCGTATGGAGCCTTCCAACATTCAAATGGAATCTCGAATCCTTTTGCACGTGCAGAAACCTGTCGATCGGTGTTGGGGGTCGGGGTATACTATGGGGCGTGTTTGCATTCGGAAGCAATGTTTTTCATGTTTTGGTTTCGAGACGTCTTTTAGAAGCTTTTTGGTGCATGTGGTTCACTTTTGGTCCATTCCTGTTCAATTCCTCAAGTTTTCCCCAGAGCATCCCTCTGATGGACTCATTCATACATTTTCACTTGGATTGACATCAGGAGATACGGCCATGCTAGGCCTTCTTGAGCTATTTCGGCTGTATGTTTGGGGTCGTTGTCATCTTGTCCATCTTCTTCCCAGATTCAATTTCTTGTCCGATGAGATTAAATCTCCCTCTGATATATGCTTGTACACCGCTCCATTCACCAACCATTTTGCACTGCGAACATGACAAGCTGAAATCATTGCCGAAGAGTTCCAAAAGGATTCTGGCTTGTCTCAGTTCTTTTGCATGCAGGTGTCTGTGCTTCTTTATTAGCAGAGGAGTTTTGCGTAAGGTCTAGAAATGGAGATTTTTGCGGTGCGGATCATTGATTGGCGTTCGCTGTTGCTTTCAGGTCGTCCTGCAATTCTTTTCATGTGACTGCTGGCTTCTCTCTTACCTTCCTGATCACTGGTCTGAGAGTGTGTTGTGAAATCTGGCATGGTTCCATGAACTGTCTACCTGTTGACTATCGAGCCAGTTGTACTGACAGGGATGTTTAAGGTCTTTAACCAATGGTAACGTCTTTTTATAATGACATCAGGTGCAATTTTATAGCATTTAGTATATCTAGAACTTGATTTACTTTCAAACTTTGTTTAAACTCGTTTGTTCGTATTTATAAGTACAAAGTCAAAAGACATTATATATATATAAGTTTGAAGCGGATGTATGCACTGAAAGTATATTAAATCCCCAAATCCGGATACTTATTTCCCATCGATGTGCGATTTTTTCGAATCAATTTCTCATTATACCACAGCGCTGTTGAATTCTGGATTCTGATTGGTCAGAAGGTGTTGATTAATGCACTCATTGTCATATGTTATAGTTTTAATAGTGGCAGATTGTACAGGGACTTGTATGGCAGATGCGCCACAAAAAGATTCATTAAAAACTGTGTGTAATCATCAATTTCACCATCAAGTGTTTTATTTCAAAAGCTTCTTTCCAAACACACTGGAACCTCATGCGTTTTTTGCTACATGATAAAACCAAAGATGCAGACGCTCCAGCCATCCACACACCACTAACCAACCTGGGAATAAGAAGAAAAAAAAAACAGGCACTTATGTAAGAATGATGTAAGTCCAGTTTTCAGTCCTGTATCGGAGGATAGTGTCTGAGCTAAAGACTCTTGGTGTAAACAACACATCTCTGACTGTCTGACTGTCAGGCCAGGAGACTCTGCACCGCTCCAGACTTGCTTTTAACCCGAGGGCTCCTCAGGGATGCGAACTCCTGCCATGGCTCTACTCTGTGTACTACCTGCGACTGACTTCACAACCGTGACTCATGTTCCGTCACAAAGTTTGCGGACGACGTGACAGCGGTAGACCTCATTAACAGTGATGATCAGGACACCGACGCAGCATGGTGTGAAGAAAACAGCTTCTCCCTGCTTGGAAACAAAACCAATGAGATGATCTTTGACTACAAATAGATTGAAAATGGAGTACTATTGACCAGATCACTTTTACTAGCCATTTTTGCAAATTTGGACTGGTATTGGAAAAATTTGGCTCCACTAGAAACAAAAGACACATCTAAATCTCAAATATATTCAAATTTGTATGCGCACGACTATGAAACAATAAAACATGAACAAAATTTGAGTTTTAGAATGAACTTAACATTATTAAAAAAACTTTAGCAGATAGTTGATAGCTGTAAGCAGTGATTAAGGGGGCCAAGCATTTTCTGTCCCCACCCATCAGCAGCGCTTGTTCCCAAGGAGCTTATATATCTGTCGCTGATATGTCAAACAGTTGCTGCGATATTCCCTCATTTCCTGTTTTCCGTATCCTGTTCAAGTCGCCAGTGAACTCATGTCATGTGGCCAAACGTTTAGTTTGGTGTCAATATGTAAAAGTGTTGCAGAGAAATGGCCTTCCTTCCTGTTTGGCGTCTTTTTCTGAGCGCATTTGTTTGCGTGTTATGGTTGAACCGTGTTGAATGTCAAAAGTCAAAAATAAGCACTGTAAACAAAGTAAGTATAGTTGAGCATGGTCTGACAATGTATTGGTTCAACTTTCACAAGGATTTGAAGAAGTTTCTAGGAGAAGAAGCAGAAAAGATTTTGTTAAACTTCAGAATGGCCCCGAGATACATAACATACTGAGGCCACGAGACAATATTTTGAGGCTGAGATAACAGATATACAGTTAAATCAAAATTATTCAACCCCCATTGCAAATCAGGTTTATTGTTAAAATTTACAGACTTTCAGACAATGAACACATCAAACAAAAGCAATTGAAATAGTTCAACACAACGAATGCTTCAAGTGGTTTCCCCAAATTCAACTGAAAATGTTATAATTGACATGTAATGATTTCTCCAGTTTCAAAATCAATATTATAATGATTGCAACTGTAGGCCACAAGATAATATTTTGAGGCTATGAAATAATACAGTGAGGCTACAGGACAATATTCTGAGGCTATGAGATAATCTATTGGGCCGATGAGACAATATTTCCGGCTTTGAGATAATATACAGGGGCCACGAGACAATATTTTGAGGTTATGAGATAATATATTGAGGCCAAGAGACAATATTTTGAGGCTATAAGATAATAAACAGAGGCTACAAGACAATATTTTGAGGTTATGAGATAATATATTGAGGCCATGAGACAATATTTTGAGGTTATGAGATAATATATTGAGGCCATGAGACAATATTTTGAGGTTATGAGATAATATATTGAGGCCACGAGACAGTATATTGAGGCTGTAAAATAATATATTGTTGCCCCAAGATACCCAAGTCGTTGCCATGAATTGTGCGACTTCAGCCAACAGTTTAATTTATATTGTCATATGTTATCTAAATACTTCATGGTGAATATTTAACATATCTTTACTTTCTGCAATTTCCATTCATTTTGAAACTGCACAAAAAAAGATCAAAGGAAATCCCACTTTCTCCTATCATACCTTCATATCTAAAAGAAACAAGCACCTTTAATCATATTCTACTCTCTCTTTCTCTTTGTCTTTCTCTCAGGCCTAATGGTCTAATTAGAGATCTGATCTGGCAGCAGGTACATCTTTATGGAAAACGTTTGATCACGGCCATGGGAAGTTTTCCTCCTGCTCAAAATCATTAAGAGGCCAGAGAAAGAGTCTACCCCCAAAAAACTGCTGTGAAATAATAGATCACAAGAAGAGAAGCATGAATGAAAAAGAGTTTGAGTTTGAGGTCAGAATTCAGAAAAGAGCTTGCATGAAAAGTTAAAAACGGTTAGGGGGCGGGATTACAGTAGCATCGATTTGTATGAAATTCATCAAGCAAAATCCGAATTTGTGAAAATTCCTTATGCCCCCTCCAAAGAACCAATTCAGCCAGATATTTCGCAGGTAAAGATATTAAAGTTGACTTGTGGGTTAATCTAGATTTACACTGTAGGGTCCTTGCCCTTATTTTGCACATCGTAAAATAATTATTTGGTGAAATCCGCGTCCTTAAGCATAATGTGATGACAAATTTCCAGCAATGTCTGAAATTTTAGAGTGGGAGCAAATGGTCTGCATATAATGCATATAATGCTTTTTTAAGCTTAGCAGTTCTCCAGAGCACTTTACACTGGTTCTCATTCACAAACACATTCACACACACACTCATACACACACTCATACACACCAGTGGTAGCAGAGCTGCCATGCAAGGTGCTAGCTTGCCATCGGGAGCAACATGGGGTTCAGCGTCCTGCCCAAGGACACCTCGGCCTGTGGAGTCATGTGGGCCGGGAATCGAACCTCCGACCCTACGGTTAGTGGACAACCCGCTCGACCACCTGAACCACAGCCGCCCTGTGTTGCTGCCTCTAGACGGAAAAACTCTCAGGACAGCTACAAATATTATAATTGCAATGGCCAGCCATCCATCCATCCAGCCATCCATCCATACTGCTTATCCTACTTGTGTTGATGAAGGAACATCCAATCCACCACAGAATGGACGAGCTGAGTGACATTTAAGGAATCAGAAAACTTCTCCAAATGTAATCCGGTCATGTCTGGACAAGTCGTCACTTTCCTTTTTTTGAACATAACAATCGAAGGCTCAGAACAGTGCAGTAGCCTTTCTCCTCAGAGAAACAGAGATGCTGAGCACGATCCAGACACGCTCGGTTCTGCACCCAACAGATGGTAGATGTCACAGGAAACAAACAAACCAGCCAACAAACAAACAAACCGGAGGGCTAAATTTAGCGCCGTGTCACGGCGGTTAACGCAGCGAACAAGTGTGTATAACGCCTACACTGACTTAAATCAAACAATGTCGGTGTTGAATAATTTTCTAATAACAGCCAGACAAATCGCAGGTTTATACCGATGTGCTTGTTCTAGTGCATTATTGTTTCTATAGTAACAAGCTTACACGGCAACTCGATTGGCGGACGCGCTACGTAAAACGGATTTGAAAACGTGTGAAATCGTTAACGTAGTAAAGTTTTCTGTAAAGACATTCATGGAAGGAGTCTCCAGTACTAGGTGCAACTGTATGGAACCGATATGAATTTCACAGATCACCCCCCCCAACCCCCCACCGAATATTCTCGGTATTCTCGAATATTCTCGGCTGAGTCAAATGTTAGCTGTCTGAGGAATCCTGATATCAAATTAAAATATTTATGAATGTCCTGTCGTGGTCAGGCACACCACATGGCACACACACACACACCATTTGGAATGATCTAGAAACAGATGGAAAAGGCTGGAGCTGCAGCTTCTTTTTTTCTTTTTTCTTTCATAGATTACACGAACTGACTATACATTTTGGACTGCAGCAAGCAGAGCTGGGCTTTTTGTTGTCCTGTGTCTCCTGCCAGGGCTGGCTGTGTGCTAATTAAAGAGGGATTGAGCGGGACTGGTGCTTTGTCTCGGAGGAATGAGCTAATTATGGATGAGAGCGCTGCGTTGTTGTCGCAGGCTTCAGTCCAGGCCCTTTGTTCCAATTAAGAGACCGTGGCTGGTGGAGCTGAAGTAGGTGACCACACAAGTGGATATCCATCAGTGTGTGATGGACATCCCAGAATCCTAAAGTTTTTTTCTTTTCATCTTTTCTCACTCACCATTTTTCAATGGCGTTCAATCCAACGGACTCAAAGTCCCAGAATGCTATGAAGCGATACGACTCGTCTTGGCATGCTAGCGATCTACGAGATGATAAGCGTGATGGCGGTATTAGTGAGAACGTTTTTCAGCTTCTTTGGAAGACAAGGAGGCGAGAGAGCCGGACTGACTAAAGCAGTAAAGTGCTACTGCATCATGTAGATAAAGTGAAGGCTAAACCCCATAAACCTGATAGTAACATATGATATATAGGTATCCCTTTATGCGGAATTTAAATATGCAAATCAGTTCAGTATGTTTGCATATACACTAATAAATAATAATGAAATCAACGTTAAAATCAAGGTTTTTGGTCAGATTTTTCAATGTTCATGGAAATAAAGATCAACATAGTCATTTTTGCATGACAGTATTCTCTTAAAATATGCATTTAAAAGATGCAAATGAGACAATGCATCATTTATTATAGACTCATTTAAATGTTTAAATATATTTCGTGGAATTAAAGATCAACACACTCTATTTGGGAGTTAACAATGCTGTCATTTTTGCATTACACTATCTAAAAAAAAACCAAGAGATGCAAAATATTCTTTTGGGAAAGTATGCAAATGAGGCAATACATCATTGAATATGGATTAAATATTATAAAATGACTACAAGCATTCAGAAATTTAGGGAAATACGAATTAATAAAGATCAGCATAGCCCAATGTGGATGAACAATAACACAGTGTTCTGTTAAACAATGTTTTAAAATATGCAAATGAGGCAATGCATCACTGAATGTGGATTAATTTAAATATTACATAATCTATTTAAATATTTTTGGGTGGATTAAAAAAAAAAGTTGATTTAGGTTATTTCAGGGGTTTTTTTGGTGATAATTTGCTAAACTATTGTTATTTAAATGAGCAACAACATACAGTGTTAACACTAACACAGAACCAGAACCACATTTTAAAAAAAAATACAGAACCTCCCTTGAACATGCCCAAAAGGAAAATTAAAAGCTGTAGTCATATAAAAAACAAAACCGAGCACAATAGTCAGGGGAAAAGAAACAGAAGTGTAATGGGAAGACCTTTGCAGTTGTCTCTCAGGTGCTGTGTGGTATTTGTCCAGGGTGTTTGAAATGATTAGAAAAGGCCTATTAGGAATTCCGGTCACCCGTCGCACAGATGGACACGGCGGCCCAGAGGCTTACGATACAACAGCATTCACAGAGCAGACAAAAGACGAGAGCGCGACAACATTCAGGAGGAACACAAAGACATTAAATGGAAACACAACGTTATCAGAAGTAACAAAATAAAAACATTTTTTTTAAAAAAATGCTGCATTTATGAAAGACAAGATGAAAGGACAACAACATTCAGGCAGAAGATAAATACATTCAATGTAAACACAACATTATTAGAAACCAATAACAAACAAAACGAACAAACAAAAGATAGAAGGACAACATTCTGGCAGAATGCAAATACATGACATGCAAACACAACGTTGTTAGAAACAAAACAATAACAAACAACAAAAGGACAGCAACATTCAGACAGAAGACAAATATGTTAAATGTAAACACAGCGTTATTAGAAACAAAAAACTATAACAAACAAAACAAACAAACAAACAAAAGACAACAGGACAACAACATTCAGACAGAAGACAAATATGTTAAATGTAAACGCATTGCTATATTAGAAAAAAGACAATAACAAACAAACAAACAAACAAAAGGACAACAGCATTCAGACAGAATTATGTTAAATGTAAACGCATTGCTATATTAGAAAAAAAACAATAACAATTAAAACAAACAAACAAACAAACAAACAAACAAAAGAAAAATGACAACAACATTCAGGTGGAAGACAAATACATTAAACTTAAACGTAACATTATTACAAATAAGAAAACAACAACAACAAAAAAGCCAATAAAAATACTGTATTTGTGGAGCAAACAAAAGATGAAAGGACAACAACATTCAGGTGGAAGGCAAATCCATTAAACGTAAACAATGTGATTAGAAACAAAACAATACAAAATGCTGTATTTGTGAAACGAACAAAAGACAAAACGACAACAACACTGATGCAGAAGACAAATACATTAAACAAATGTTTTTTTGTTTGTTTTTTTAATGTAAGAAATAATTCTGTATTTATTAAACCAAAGAAAGGACGAAAGAACAACAACATTCAGGCAGAAGACGAATACATTAAACCAAAACTCACTATCAGTAATCATCAATGCATTTACAAAATGAACAAAACACAAGAAAATAACAAGATTAACAGACCACATGAACAACACATTAAAGGAAAGCAGAATATAACCAGAAATTATTAAAAAAAAAAATACAATGCATTTGTGACAAAAAAACTGAAAAATTATAGCACTGAAACATTAAGTGACAAGACACTGACATTTCAGGCCAACATTTCTGAAAACTGACCAAAATACCAAAGATCATCTAATCTGTGAAACTGTATAATAAATAAATGAGACAATAATAACACAATAATATACAATAATATATATGTTGTAGAAGTAGGAAACAAACATTATTTTTCACTAAACTACTGACACTGTGCACAGTGCACATGGAAAATTATTAGCATTTTATTTGTATATTTTTGGCTGACTTTCACGTGCTCCAACTCTTGTTTATCCAAACAGACAATTTGGAGCCGTAGGACTGTGTATCAATTTCGCAGTGAGCGAAGAGAAATGACCAGCAGGTGGGTGTGCTCGGATGCCAGCGGGGACCGTGATTGGAATAGGGCAGATACAACGCTCCCCGCTGGCATCCAAGCTGCTCGTGGGTAGTGGAAGACAGTCAGAGCTTCCTATTCTTGACGCGTTGACGAAGATTGACGGCCACGTTGGACAGAGTTCAGTCGCGGCAACAGGCTACAAAAATCCAGAAACGCCTGCCCGTTCCAATCACAACTCTATCTTTGGAAAGTGAGTTTGGATGGAAATGTTTTTGATTGGCACAGACTTGTTTTTTTTTTTTTTTTTTTTTTTCAGTTTGCGTGGGATTCGCGGAAAACAGAGCCACGTCTCAGTTACGCACGAGTTTGTGATGCTGAAATTGAGGTTTTGAGGATAATAATAATAATAATAATAATAATAATAATAATAATAATAATAATAAGGGGCAGTGGTGGCGCAGTGGATAAAGGCTCTGGGCTACTGATCAGGTCAGGAGTGCAAACCCCAGCGCTGCCAAGGTACCACTGTTGGGCCCCTGAGCAAGGCCCTTAACCCTCAATTGCTCAACTGTATAAACAACATAAATGTAAGTCGCTCTGGATAAGGGCGAATACCGTAAATACAACACTTTTATTTAATTTATCGTGAAAGGCAATGTGAGAAAGGTAAGCTATATGTATAGAGTGTATGAACTGAACCTTTTGCCTTTGTTTTACTGCTTCGGCAAATCGTGTATGACAGTGAATTAAAAGCATAACAAAATAGCCTACGTCCCGTACACACACTAGGGTTTGAGGTCTTAATTACGGCGCACGATATAAACCGATAAAATACAAAATAATAGGAATGTGCTGGATCAAGTGCTATTCTGTAATATTAGCTGCTGAATAATAATACGGGTGGAAACTCATAATCAGATTGACTTATCGTGTTAGAAGAAAATCTCAGGAATCTAAATGGGTTGCCTGGATACAAAGTACCTTGGACATTGATGTGACTTTTAGAACTTTGCATACGTGAGATCCTCAAAGTGCTGAAAGTTGATCGTTTACATGAAATTTCTGATACATGAGAAAGAAAAAAAAAACCTCACCTGTTGCTGTCTGTCGTTAAAAAATAGCTGTTTACTCCGTACTGACAGTGCTAGCTGGAGTGTTAACAACTTTTTGTACCGACACACCATCCTTTACACGTGCTAAGAACCCATGTCTAAATAAACTCCCCATGAATAAGTCCCGTTTTAGTGTCCAAGTGAGAAATATAAAGTGGAAAATTAAAGAGGCGTTTGCTGCTGCCAGTTGGCATCGGAAGGCATGAGGAAGATAACGGTGCCAGGTGCCGTTTAGTTGGCAGCATCTCATCTTGGACTTTAACGTGGACTTGGTTTTGTCCTACACTCGATGGTTTCCCGTGTCCTATACAGCATGGTTTCTCTGATACTGCTATCAAAAAAGTCAATTCTGGTGGAAATATGAAAAAAAAACCCCAACATTGACCATTGTATGCAGATAACTCGATTGTGCTGCAGGTTTGTTGGTGTAATTAAATTGGCTTTAATCAACGTCAAAGCTGTCGGAACTGGCAACGCGAGCCCATCGCTTTACGCTTATCCTCTTGTATTTCTTCCTGACATTTCAGCCAGGGATTTCTCAATCCTGTAACAAAGCCATCACTTTCTTTCCAAGCTCCTACAGCGAACCTTGAAGCACCAGATGCCACAGATTGGCTCTGTCAAAGCTGTATTTAAGGATTACAAGGCAAAGATTTTGAAGGATGCACTTATTATGATCAACCTCACAGATGATATATCTATCTATTTATTTATTTATTTATTTATTTTTTAGCTGTACAGATGGGGAAGGTCATTATTAGCGTCGGCTTGGCCAGTTGGCATTCTTGTGAAGGAAGAGCCGTATCTGTTTGACTGCCAGCCCTCACTTGCTGCTTTGGGTTGATTTGTTGTTGCAGTATGGAATAATTTGTTGGGCTCATTTCCCTTAGGGCCAAGTTCTTATGTGCGCTCACTGTGCAGAGCAGAGCTCCAGACACACGGGTCGTAGCATTCATTTCACCTTGAGAGTCATGATCAGGACCGCAGAGACGGAGAGGGAGACAGTGATGCTAATAATGCAGGCGCTAGAATTTCCTTCTGAATTCGACTACTATAATATAAAAGGCATACGCTCTTCTTTCTGGACTGCATTAACATTTTTATAGCTCTGTTGTAGAAATGGTGAGTTTAAAGAAGTATGAAATAGCATTACCGACTTTTTGTTTCGTCTTTTCTTGGACCTCAGCTAGGAACAAGGACTATAAGGCTGCAATATTCCACTATTCATAGAATGTGGGTCCTGGCATTGGGTTCCTTGCTTGCTATCTTTAAAGGAAAACTCCAAAAAGTCAACTCCTGGATGTCATTGAAGATCATTCTTGACATCTAATTTAGGATGATAGATTCAATCTATTTAAGAGTAAAAAAACAAAATACAAACAAGGGTGACGCTAATTCCCCCTTGTCACCCCATTTCTAAAAAGAAAGGATAAGAAAACAAAAAATGGGTACACCCCTGACTGATGCTATTAAAATACGTAACATGCTAGTCATCAAAGCGACATGCTAATTATCATCTTTCAGAGTGAATAGAGAGACCAAACAAAGATATTTGTGTAGTTTTCTGATGTTGCTGATGTCTGGAAATGTGGCTCTGAACACTATAGACCAGGGGTCATGAACTCGTGGAGTGTGATAATTTTGCATATCCGGCAAAGTGAACTATCCAGCCATCCATCCATCCATCCATCCATTTTCTTTACCACGTATCCTACACAGGGTCACAGAGGATCCTGGAGCCTATCCCAGGGGACTCATGATACAAGTGCCAACCTATTGCTGGGCACAATCTCACAGTTACACACTATGGACAATTTGGAAATGCCAATCAGCCTACACAGCATGTCTTTGGACTGGGGGAGGAAACACCCGAAGCATGGGGAGAACATGTAAGATCCATGCACACTGGGAGGAGGCTGGAATCGAACCCGCAACCCTGTAGGTGTGAGGCAAATGTAAGCCACAAATTGCCCCCCAAAGTGAACTAAGTACTTAAATAAATAAAATAAACAAAAAATATTGTATTGTAGATCAATAATAAAAATTGTGTTTTCACTGAATTTTTTCAAAAACATTTCATGTACCCTCTCTGGTCTGATTAATAAACTGACACCATGGCTTCTCTTCTTGTTCTTCTTCTCCAAAATGGACTATAAAGAGCTTGTACACACCTTTCAAACAAGATCTTTTGACCAGATTTACTTTTTTGTCATTCAAACCGTACACCAATCAGAATCTGGTCATTCAGTATTAGGTCTGTATCATCAGTACATATATGTATGTACTATGGTGAAAAATAGCTATATAATGCAGCAAATCTATTTGAAATGGGGGCATGTTAACATGTTAATACGCTTCGGGTTAAATATGATTACTAATTAACTACTTATTAACTACTAATGAACTAAAACTTGGACGGCTGTGGCTCAGGTGGTAGAGCGGGTTGTCCATGTATTGTAGGGCTGGTGGTTTGATTCCCGGCCCACATAACTCCACATGTCCTTGGGCAAGACACTGAACTCTAAGCTGCACCCCAAGTGAGTGAGTGTGTGTGTGTGTGTGTGTGAATGGGTGAATGAGAACCAGTGTAAAGCGCTTTGCAGAACCGCTAAGGTTTAAAAAGAGCTATGTAAGTGCAGACCATTACCAACTACTAATTACTCAGTATGGCTAAGCAGTAAATGATAACTGTTGCCACCGGTCATTTTAGTTGCTTATCCAGATCTTTGTATGCAAGGAATTTTATACAGATGGTGAAATCTTAGCCGAATACCTATAGCGTGTATAGCGTATAGCGATAGTCTAGTAAAGATGTGCTTTAAACTAGCTCTTTTGAGGTTTTTCCACTGTCCCAGCATGCGCCCTGTTCCGCTTGGAGCATGCATGTGCGAATCCAGGAATGATCTCTGTGTTAATCCTGATTTTTGCTGACACATGGGCAGATGGACTGGTGCCTGTCAGCATGCGCCAGTCTCTCCTGCGGAGCTGGTCGCGGTTTGTTCATGGAGCCTGAATCAAGCCAAGTTCACTGCTGATATCTGAGGCACTACCAAGCCATTTTGGAGAATGTTCTTGTCCATGTGGGTGTTATGTGGGAGTCATGTCCATGTGGGATCATTTAATAATAATTGATTAAAGGAGCGCCGCCTTCGAATTCCATTTGGTGTAACGGATGGAGGGGTTTCAACAACTGAGAGTCACTATTTACCTGGATAAAGTTCCTCGTATTCAGAGTCGAGTTACGCAAGTACCGAGGTTTTACCTGCGTGAATTTTCTGGGCTTCCTGTTCTCTGAGGGTTTTTACTAGAACTGCCTTTAAACTCAAGCACTAGCCCCCAAATCAGGGGATACAAAATACAGACTAACAATTTTTTTTCTTGTTTTGCTGTCAATTGTAACATGATGTAAGAGTTTAAAAATAAACACGCTCGTATGCTGATATATAAATTAAAAGATGAATTAAACAAGGCTTCCACACTCATTATTCAGCAGCTTATAGAATAGCACTTGATGCAGCACACCCTTTTATTTTGTTAATTGCGCGCACAACTTAAAGAAGACACTAAATCGAAGTCATCATCAATTGTAACGTATGTGCGCGATGTAGGCGATTTTATTACACTTTGAATTCTCTATTTTGATTAGTCAAATTGCTAAAATGATGTCAATGGTTTCTTTAATTCGAAGCACACCCCTGTAAAGAAAGCACGCCAATGGTTTGAACGCTATGCTTAGGGATGGGTACTCGTCCGCTACACGTGTGCTATGACAGTTGACTTAAGTCAACTGTCATAATCATAGACCGAATTATTCTGTAAAGAAGCACAGTAATGCATTTTTCTTCCTTGCTTTTTTTCACCCCACTTTTTCAGTCTATTATTCTTGTTTGTTCTTTCAGGAGGTGAGGAAGGTATCCCCGACCTTGATCTTGTTTTCTGAGTGTGTTTGTAGGGACAGACTGAAGGCGGTTTGGCTCAGAGGCTCATCATTGCACATTATATGTACTTCAAGTCCCTACAGAGCTACCACACATACACACACACACACACACACACACACACACACACACACACACACACACACACACACACACACACACACACACACACACACACGGGTGTCTGGAAACTGTTCAAAGAAGTAACTATATAGCACTTTTCTTTTAAAGTGTGTGTGTGTGTGTGTGTGTGTGTGTGTGTGTGTGTGTGTGTGCGCTTTCAGGTATTTTATACTTGTCATTGGTTTCACTGTTGCTTTGGGAATGAATGATACTAAACTGTCTTCAATACTACTGCCATTAATTTAAAACCACTAATCCACTGGTGCGCGCACACACACACACACACACACACACACACACACACACACACACACACACACACACACACACAAATAACTAACTAACCCACTCATGCCGATAGAAAATTGTAATTACATTCACAGGTGATAACAGAAATTAACTAATTTTGTTATATTGAGGAATCAATTAGGTAGACGGAAGAATCAACAAGGTAGATACAGGAATCAGTCAGGTAGATGGAAGAATCAATTAGGTAGATTGAATAATCAAGCAGGTAGATAGAGGAATCAGGTAGATAGAAGAATCAATGAGATAGATGGATGTATCAATTAGTTAGATGGAAGAATCAAGAAGGTAGATGGAGAAATCAGTTAGGTAGATGGAAGAATCAACCAGGTAGATGTAGGAATCAATTAGGTAGATAGAAGAATCAACCAGGTAGATGGAGGAATCAGGTAGATAGAAGAATCAACATGGTAGATGGATGAATCAATTAGTTATATGGAAGAATCAACAAGGTAGATGGAGGAATCAGTTAATTAGATTGAAGAATCAACGAGGTAGATGGAGGAATCAATTAGGTAGATGGAAGAATCAACCGGGTAGATGAAGGAATCAGTTAGGCAGATGGAAGAATCAACAAGGTAGATGTAAGAATCAACAAGGTAGATGGAAGAATCAACCAGGTAGATGAAGGAATCAATTATAGTGATGGAGCACTTGATTAGAAAGATGGAAGAAAAGTTTACGTAGATGGTGGAATCAATTAGGCAAATGAAAGAATCAGTTCCGGAGATGGAGAAATCAATTAGGTAGATGAAGGAATTGATTAGGTGTATGGAGAAATTAAGTAGGCACATATTATTATTATTATTATTATTATTGTTATTTCCACCTAAGCCAAAGGGGAAAAAAATGTTTCCTGGTGTTTCCTTATATGCTTATTCAAGACAGGCATAAAACGGTGCTTAAAAATCTCATTTCCCATTTCTATTTATTTTAATATAAATCCATCATTAAATGTGTCTGAGCACAGTTCCCAAAGTGTGCTCAGGTGTCACCGCATGAAACTATACATCGTCTGGCAACACACTCTTGTATAGCTCACACATGGAAAGGAAAAGCTCCAGATCCTTTGGCTTGGTATTTTCTGCTCATGATAATGGAGGACTTGGCCTAATTGAGGCACCATATGCACGTTGAGACAGCTACTCACAAGGCATTGGCAGAGAGAGACGGGCACTATCCACTTGTCAGCAGACATCAGGATTGGATTCATACTGATGACACACAGATTAGACAGTGACAGAAGGAGATAATGGCTTTACTAGATCACTATTGATGTGTATGGAAACCCCACCACGTGCAGGTAAAGATGGAAATTTGTAGGCTGACATGATCTCAGAAATGTGACATGCCAGTGTTTTTGTACAACCATCTATTGTATGAAAATGAATTCTTTTATCTACCTAATTGATTACTCTATCCAGCTAATTGTTTCCTCAATCAACACAATTGATTCTTCCATCCAACTGATATGCCCATCTTCCCAATTGATTCCTTCATTTACCTAAATGATTATTTGAGCTACCAAATTGATTCTTTCCTCTACGGAATTGATTTCCCCATCTAACTAACTGAGTCCTTCATCCACCCCATTGATTCTACCATCCTCCTAATTGATTCCTTGCTCTGCCTGATTGATTCCTTCATCTAACCAAATGATTCCTAATTGATTCTTCCATTGTCCATCTCCCTACTCACCCTTCTACATGATTTTCCTGCTACCTGAGTCATATATCTCCTCCATGTACCAAATTGATGCTTCTGTCTACGTCATTGACTCCTCCACCTAGCCAATTGATTCATCCTTCTACCCGCTCGACTCCTCCATCTCCTCCTTCTAACTGATCAATTCCACCATCAGTCTAATCGATGCTTCTGTCTACCCAATTGATTCCTCCAGCTAGCCAGTTTACTCCTCCATGTAAGTAATTGATTCATCTAATTGATTCTTGCATCTAACACGTTGATTCCTCCACCAACCTAATGGATTCGTACCTTTGCCTAAATGATTCTTCCAGCTATCTAAGTAACTCCCCCATGATGTAATATAAAAATTAAAGACATTATCAAAGTGGGAAAAAAAGGAAATAAATGAAATAGGAATCTGTATTCATAAAATATAAAAGAATATTAACGTCTCAGGACCTATATAAAAACATATATTAGATGTCACCAAAAAGAAGTCATGACTGATGCTCAGGGAGCCTGAAAAGCTGGAACATTCTGTAGAAGAACAAAGGAAAGTACCACAAAAGACTGGAAGGCCCCAAGACAGCATGGTTATTTGATTCATTTTTAAAGAGGACTGACTTTGTTGCATTTGAAACCATTCTCCAGATACGACGGCTCATTGAACTGTCCAGGCACACAAAACACGTCACGTTGAGGCACACTTGGACAAATCCTCCATTACGTCTTTTTTTCCTGGATGTTTAATGGACAGACTGGGCCATGGTTTGGGTCGTTTCTTCATGGTTCTTGATGCTTGCATTGTGTGTCGTGACGGCTCTCCGGGAGCGATAAGCTCAAAGGAATGGAGCATTTGGAGTTCATGAGGCACAAAAATAGTTCTGTTCTCCTGTGTGAACAAGCATAGGGAAATTTCATTCTTTACTCAATCACAGTTCTCACTGGAGTGATTCAGTGTCAACGCACAGCACATCATAATCAGAATATGGCATTTTATGTTGCATGATATGTTATGCTGACATTTACCTTTTGGTTGTAAATGCACAAAAAATAGTAACAATGGAATAGTAATTAAAAAATTACTATTCAAATTTTTTATAGACATCGCTAAACCCAAAGACTTAATTTTTTTACTGATAAAATTAAGAATTTCATTAAAGTATGATGTAAGTGTAGCAGATGAGTGCTCGGTCAGCTTATCCTTCAAACTGTGGGCATTTTTTTTCTTTCCATGAGAGCGCATCGAATGAACAAAACCATTGAACATTAAAACCGCGACGAAAGAGCCTACGTCCTATGTACACGTTCTGATATCTTGTGATTTCATTCACTCAATCAATTGGTGGTGCATGGTATTAAAAAAAAAGAAGAGGAAAATGTGAAATAACAGGATGTGTTGGATCAAGTGCAATTCCAGAAGCTGTTGAATATGCGGAAGGCATTTTGTTCATTGAAGCAATGCGATTAGTACAAACTCTTTGTTTTTATGACAGAACAGGACAAAGAAGAAGAAGAACTACTTATTTTGTCTCTATTTACAAACAGAAAAGGAAAGAAAAAGAAATAAGACGTACCGTTCGCAGTACATGTTTAAAACTATAGAGAATGGTGAAACTGACATGATGCCTTTAATGAATGGGTTTGTAACGACCAATCACAGGCTTGGAGACATAGCATGATCATTTTCAAAGTGTGTTCTCTTCGCAATTACGTCATTTTGGTCATGGGAGCTAGCCGGACATCCTCTTGGCATGAAGTATGCCAGAGTCAAGGAGCCATGCAGTTTGAACATCCTTATTTGAAAAAGATAAGGCATTTAATGCGAGCTAGGCCGTACCTAGCTCAAATTTGTCCCAGTTCGTTTTTCGTATCCATGTTTCCTCCATTAACATTTTAATCTGTCACACCATGTATTGCCTTTTCTAGCTCTGTCAAAGGTCAATCATTTTCTGTTCTTGTGAAAGCCTTTTTCTAATTCCTGCTGACTCTTGACCGGCCGCGCGAACCGCTTTAAAAAACATCTCAACTGGTTACAGTCATTTGACTCTGTAATGAGGAACATTTACATAAATTAACTACCGCAGGTCAGTGGGGATGCAAACTTTTTAGCGTGCTAATAAAGAACGCAGAATTGGACTCAACTGCTACAATATTTAATCTCCGTTGTAAGAAGACACAGTTTATTTTACGCCCAGAAATCAAGGGGGTGCAAACTTTTGCATGTAACAATGCATCAACTGAAAATGAAAGACAAAGGAATGAGAGAACATCCTTTTCTTCTTTTGTGATCCTCAGGAAATTTGTATGATGCAACTTCCTGTTGAAAGTACGACAAAAATGCTGTTTTGTAATTGCTGTAGATTTTGTATTGTTTAGCAATGTTTTTAAGTAAGTAAGTTCTAAAATAAGCTCTCGGAACCCGCCACAGCTTTAAGCCGCACTGGTCCCATATGAGATGAACGACTGTGTCTCTTTTTTTCCTAAACCGCTCGGATCCCAGATGTGGAGATTCAGCTGTGTGCTAGCATGTTTCACTCACCTAGCATCCAGAACTGTAGGAAAATCTAATAATACTTTATGGTATTTCTAAAGAAAATAGAATTATTATTTTTTTAATTAAAGTTTTATTAAAGTTGACTCAATATTAGCTTAAAATATTACTCAATATTTTAAACATTTTTTAGCAACATTTAAAATACAAAACAAAACACTTTACCAACTGTTTCCAATAAGGAAAAGAAAAATGAAACGAATGTTCCACCAAAATCCTTCATTCTTTGTAAAATGTTGCAAAATTGATAGAACAATTTAACAGTTAACAACACAAAAACAGAACTGCACTTATCACGTAACGATATATTATTTATAACAGATAATACAGATATAACAGAAAATTCCTCATAAAAATGAGGTCAAATGGATTTTTGGTTAAAAACCCTCGAAACAAATGTTATTTAACGTTAATTAACGTTAACCGTCATTGACAAGTGAATAAGAACAATACATTTTTTTCCAACAAATAAATGTTTTGATAAATTTGATATTCAACTTGAATTCATTTACATTTTATTACCATTTAGGAACTATTGCCAATTAAATAAGGAAAAGAACATATTCCTATATATAAAAAAGTCTCACGAAAGCCATAAATCTTTGTAAAAGTCTCTGAAATTGATATACATCGTCAGTCAAAAGTTTGTAAGTGGATTTATTTTTCGTTGGTACATTTTATTGCACTTTTTCCCCGCCATTGGTTATTAAATCTGAATTACACGTATGTTTAAATATATTTGTGCACTCTCAGAACATGATATGACATTTGTATGTTTTGTTGTTTGTACTTTTCTCAGTCTGTATCAGTATTTCTTGAAGTTTAACCGAAATATTACCAGAGTGTTCAACAACTTGTGACTGGCGTGAGTGTACAACTGAATACTGTGTTCTCTGACAAGTTCTTTCTTTTATTTCTTCCCCCCTAACCCTAACCCCCTAACCCCCCCCCCCCCCAGATGGTTCTGACACCAATATATTTCATTCAAATGGTAATAAAGAGTCGTGATTAGCCCGAGGTTATTCAGACTTTCATGTTAGATCGGTTCTGAAAGGTTGAAAGGATGAATGAACTCGGGCTAATCACACCGCTTTGATGAGCTGCTATTAGCTGAAATTGCTCATTTATATAAAACGGCGAAGTACATGTTGTAAAACTGTGGACCGGTCCTCGCGGATTTAATTCCGTGATTATACATTCAGAGTCAGGGCCAAAATTATATTCAGAAGTGCAGCGGGCCTTGAACGCACCGTGATATTTAATAGCACGAGCGTGAAGGTCAGTTAACTTCTAGCTACTTTTGGTACTTAACATTCTCTCATCCAAGACGTCCATGATAACTTGTTTTGGTTTTAGCAGACATGTTTTTCTTTGGGAATCGGATAAATGCCACGTGTATCTGCGTATTTGTACTGCATGAATACACATAAATGCGTTAAATCCAGCTGATAAATCTTATCAAATGACTATAATCACAGCACTATTATTTAACAAACATTTTCAACCAACGTGCTGAGTTGTTTCAATATGAAATACTAAACATCGCGAGGCTGTAACTGTGAGAGTAAAAACCTGTCTTTAGCTTGGCCTTTAGCGCTCTCTGGTTGTGCTCTCTTCCTGCGAAAGGTTTTCAGCGAATGGACGATTGGGATTTGACAGCATGCCTCAAACAAATTTAATTTAGCGTTGCGTGTGCTGAATTATGCTAAGCTGATTGTAGCGCTTGTAATGACCTTGTCAAAACTACTACACTGTCAGTAAGGCGTTTGCATATCGCGTTCTTTTCCACGGGTTTCATTGCCACGACTTATTTGATTTATTTTATAAACTGCTAAACAGTTGTGTTTCGGCTGATTAATAATCTGGGAGCACTTAGCCTTGACTTTTATTTTTCTTGAGGTTTTATAACTCAGGAGCCATTTAATACCTCTAAATGAGACAAGAAGCAAGTCTGAGCACATCATTTCAGCGATTCCATCGTGTGGTAAATTATCAGTGGGGAATCGTTTTGGAAAAAGAGATGAAAATGTGTTGAATTTGCCATCAAAAAACATTCTTGTACTCATTGTGTCTCCGTTTTTTAAAAATTTATTATTATTATTATTTTTTATTCACAATGGGAGAAGGTAATATTTTTTTTCTTTCCCCCACTGGGATCCAGATCTTCCCGTATAGGTTCCACATGTATGGAAGATGTAATATGTTGTCCCTGCCTTATGGGGGAGCTGTGTTTTATAAGTGTTTCGCGGTAGTGCCATAATCTTTCCATTTTTAATTAATGGATTAAATAGTGATGCCATGACTTTTCCAGAACTTTGCCTTGGACTTGCTTTGAATAGTTATGCAAACCACTGTAAGTATAATTCGACATTACTGTTATTGTTTATTTAAAAGAAACAGCAGAGTTATGTAGTGGTTCTGCTTTTACAGTGCATGGATTAGCGTATGTTTAAAAAAAATGAATTGTAGTTGATGCAGAAATTTTATTTACATGCTGAATACTACACTTCATTGCAGTTGGCGGGGTTCATTTCCGAGGCCGTCGCATGGGATGGTGTAGTCGATCTGTACCAACAGACTCAGACTCACACACACACACACACACACACACATATACACACACACATATACACACCTCCATAAAAAATACAATGAGTGGCTATATTTGCTAGACCCATCCAAGACAACATTTCCTCTTAAATGTGCGTATTTGTTTTTATTAATACTATTAACGCTAGTCTACTTCTTAGTAAGTAAGTAATCTCTCCATACCTTTCCATATTTTGTACACCCGGCAAAGAAAAAAAAAAAAAAAACGGCAATGAAAGAGCTTAGCGGTGGATTATTTGCTCAATTTAATCCTCCACATGCTTCTTCGACCTCATAATTAGCCATGAACACTGGAATAATTTCGATTTTGTTTTCTTCAAATCCTTGAAAACTTGCTGTGACCTCTGCTGTTAATACGAATATAGTTTGGTTGTTGTGTGATGTTCCATAAATGTCACTGTGTCTTCTTATTTATGTCTCTCTTCCGACCATTGAAGATAATTATTATTGATTTCATGCAATCAGAAGTAGAGGTGCATTTGTATGATTAAAGCCATCGTGGACCCATTTGTTTGCATCAAGGTTGTGGAAGCCATTGATTCATGAAGATGGTTTCTTTCACAAGGCTCAAGAACAAAGACACACACACACACACACACACACACACACACACACACACACACACACACACACACACACACACACACACACACACACACAGCTGAACAAGGTCTTCAATCCAAAACATCCTGGAAACTGTGTATTACGCTGAACTTTTACAGCTGGTATAAAATAGGCTAGTAGGGCTAAGTGTATCCACGTCATATTATAACTGGACTAAGTATGTGGTTTTTTTTCTCTCTCTTTACCAGAGGTATTCTGAGATGACTCCAAGTCTTTGTAGACTTGAAACACTTAAATTGTTTTTAAACTATACCAATTTGTTGTAAAAACCACCACCCTGGCAACCATGACATTAACTGTCCCGCCCTTTCCTTCTTCTATACTGAAAATGTTCATACAGCGTGTATGGGGCAGCAGGATTTCCGCCCCAATTAGCCTCTATTAGTGCTGCTTGCAGTTCCTATTTCTGACCACTAGGAGATCTATATCTAAATCTTCATGATTTTCCAATCAAATGCAATCGAGAAGGTAAATGCCCCTCCCCTAGTAGTACTGTAGCTTGCTATCAGTAAACATTGTTCATCTCTGTGTTTTTGGCTGTGCGCTTTCCTGTACACTATTCCCTTTTTCCAAGCATCAATCGGCTGAGAAAAAATATGGCATTTTGCATGAGGTTGCAGGAATTTTTCGAAGCCATTTTACCAACTTGAGGCTCTTCAATGCTGGAATACTGTATGTCGTGTACTCAGACTCATTGAGAACACGATTCCATCTTTAAACACCGTCAGAGCTTCTCCATCCATCACTAAGACTAAGCAAAAGACTACTGTTAATGTTCTCCACACTTCAACTTCAAGCACTTCAACATGCTGTCACTCTGACTTCCTGTTTCATAGAGAAATATGTCCAAGTTAAATTGTAATTAAAAAGCCAGGCCTTGAACTTTGGGATAATTCATGGATCCATCCTTCCATCCATTTTCTGTACCGCTTATCCTACACTGGGTCATGGGGGATCCCAGGGGACTTGGGGTATGTGATGAGAGACATGGATCATGGATCCAAGTGGTGTAACTGATACTGTATACATAACCTGGTTTGTGTCAACGTTGTTTGGGGTCTGAAGAGAGAATAGCTCTTTTGAAGGAAGTCACGTACCATACTGGTCTCTGTTTCCTCCTTTATTCCCATTATCATGATGCTGATTGTCCATTTTGGACCTTACGAATGTTAGAGTACGATGGCACCTACTCATATTGCATTTTCCTCTCCATTGCTGTGAATAGTGGTTCTTGGTAAGACAAGGCTGTGGTGCAGGCCGATAGACATGACGATGGGATGCAGCAAAGACGGCTGCCAATTGGCGCATGGGAAACTTTATGCTGTATGTAAGTGTGTGGTGTTCAGATAGGATTTGTCTCTCGCTCTCTACATAACAGCGTAAAGTGTGTTGGTGCCGAGATGGAATTGATCTTGACACATGCGCACATATTCACACACTCTCTGGCTTTCTGCTGTAGGCCAACTGATCGAGCAGATGGTTCTGGCCAGCCGGAGGAAGATGTGTGGTGCGTGGAAAGGAGTGTGTTTAATTAAACGTCACGTCAAGCAGAGATGAATTATAGAGATTGTGAAGGCCTCAGGCCAAAATTTTTTTTGAAGAATGTGTTACATGTAAGGAATAATACATAATTTTTCTATAACAGTATGTCCTCAAGTGTTTTATTCCTCTTATACCAAAACATCTATCCATCCATTTTTTGTACCGTTTATCCTACACAGGGGAGCCTAGAGGAAATCCCAAGGAACTCTGGGCACGAGGTGGGGGACACCCTGTATGCGGTGCCAACCCATTGTGCGATTGTGTCCTGCAACCCATTGCAGGACACAATCGCACAAATACAGTATACACATACACCCAGTCATACACAATTTGGAAATGTTAATCAGTCTACAACACATGCCTTTGGAGGAAGCGATTGAAGCATGGGGAGAACATGCAAACTCCGGGCACGCAGCGTGGAGGCAGGAATCCTCCCAACATAAGAGGTGCAAGTCAAATGTGCTAACCACAAAGCCACGAAGAACACAAAGAACAACATATACTTTTATTCCTTTATAGTTACATTTAATGGTGTGGAACGTCCAGCTGTAAACAGTTCTTCCACCACCAATCTTTTTCTCTCGGTTAGAGTTAAAATCAAATGGCTCCAAACAGTGAAGGCAAATGACTGCTCTGAGTCAGCGTCTCGGCGTTGCCTTGTATGGAAATCATTCTACATATTGAACAAAATCTTTCTGTGTTTTGCAGTGTGTGAGGGCACCGATAACAAGCTCAGCACCCTGTCAGATCTGGACCAGCAGTACTATACCCTGCGCAAGTTCTACGAGAACTGTGAGGTGGTGATGGGAAACCTGGAGATCACCAGCATCAAGCGGAACCACAACCTGAACTTTCTCAAGGTGAAGCACACCGACATTAAGCTTTCATTTCTATAGTAACAGCTTCTAACAGAACTTGAGTGGTGGATGCTCCACATAATCTAAGTCTAATAATAAGTGGAATTAAAGACACAAAGTAAAAAGTGTAGATGTTGATATGGTCAGGGTTTCTGTCAGGAAGTAGTCTTCAGTGGCAATTCTTTGTCAGGGTCAAAGGTAAAGCTGTACGTTTTCTGAAACTGGAAATTCTTGGTTTCTCACCAACTTGACAAGTTGCAGGTTTCTTTTTTTGTCGTATTAACTTCAACAGAGGCTGATGAGGGAATGACTGCCAATAGCTTTTTGTCTAAATCATTTGCGAAATATTTAATGAACATGATTAGATCAGACTGAGCTAAGCTTGACCAGTAGGTTGCCCAGTTAATTAATCTTGTCCTCTCTCCCAGTGTTAAAATAATGTCATTTTAAGAAGTTTCTAAAGCGGAGTACTTACAAAGATACAAAGGGGATTCAAATCAAAGAGCAGTAGACGTGGTCGGCCATCTTTAACGGAGCATGACCCACTTTGGTTGTCCTTGAGGATTTCGCCGAGACTGAAACACAGACTGCTGTTTGAGAAGTGTTGTTTATATTCCTGTCATGAGCCCATGAGATGGTCAGAGCTACACAGAGGCACTGATGACAAAACAGGAGCGTGACTCCTGAGTTAAACTGAGTTAAATAGAAACGTAATCCATCCATCCATCCGTTTTCTACACCACTTATCCTACAGGGTCACGGGGAACCTGGAGCCTATCCCAGGGAGCATTGAGCACAAGGCCAATCCATTGCAGGGCACAATCACATATACATTCACACACTATGGACACTTTGGACATACCAATCAGCCTACCATGCATGTCTTTGGACTGGGGGAGGAGAAAAACCCTGACCCTGGAGTTATGTAGCTCTATAAAATCTGTAAACACTACCTTTAAGTAAAGTTTTTCAAGAATAATTTATATTTGTATAAACATTAGACATGGGTGTGGCTTATACAGTGTAATTCCATACAAGCCACATAACTGGAAGAAACCAGTTATTTTAAAACCAGCAGCGGAGTTCAATAGTGCATCTTTTGACCTCCATAATTGTGAAATGTCATGAAAGTCTAGTACGTTTGATTAGAGATTAATCACACAGTACAGTAACTATAAAACGTGTATTTTCTCACTTTACTTTCCAAGTAGCTCGCTGAATTTTTAACCCCTCCAAGACTTTACGCAAACTTCCTTGAACCTTTTTATTTTTAACTTTTTTTTTTTTTGATTTTTTTTTTTTTTGATTTTTGTGAATATACACGCTTTTGATAACGCTGGCTGTTTCAAAATCAAAGTGGCTTTCATCATAAAATACCCTCTAATGTCCCTTCGCTAGTCGCCCCCCCCATTCCACCCCTCCTCCTCGCAGCAAAAAGACGCTCTCATCTTGCTTTACTTAAAGAGTCATTTGAGATTCGTTTTGAATCCAGTCGCAACACGATGAATTTTATAAGAGCCGCTTCTCCGTGCGGCTGTAATTAGCGAGTCTTTATACGAAGCTCACGGTCAGATGTGTAACACGAACGATAAGCTGATTTCTGTGGATACGTAGCAAAAAAAATGTCGATTAGCTTAAGAGCTTCCAGAGATTGACTCGGGTCGAATTAGAGATGTATTCAGCGTGGTGCTTTCGTTTGATTTCTTTGGACTAGCAAAATAAATAACATTTTTAAAAAGCTGTGTAATAATATCGTATTGTTTGATTGTTATAGCGAATGATAAAGAGAAACAGCGGAAATCAGCCACGTGTAATTTGTAAAAATGACCCGAGTGCAAGACTGGTTATATGATTACACCCTCACCTTTTCTCATTAAACCTGAAATAGCAGAAATGCTTTCTTTTTTCTTTTCTTTAAAAAAAAATAAATAAATTCATTTTCTTTTTTTAGAATATTGGTAAATCATGCAGGTAATATCAGAGTGTCCAGAGTGATTCCTCAGCCACATAATTACATAAAATTCTCCATAAGCAACAACAACAACAACAATAATAATAATAATAATAATAATAATAATAATAATAATAATAATAATAAGTAATAGTAACATATCGAATCATGCTTCAGGTTAAATTTTTAGGCTTAAATATTTTAAGGGGTTTAATGGACGTAAAGTTCATATCGAATCACTGCAGAACAAATGGATACCATGTTACAATTTTTTTTTTCATTTTTGTAATACAACGTCTCAGATCTGTTGAGGTTTATGCAACTCATTTGTTCAGGATTGTTATGAACATGAACAGTGCGACCCGTTTTTAAATTTTTTAAAATTTTTTATTGTTATGCAGACAAGCTATATCCAACGAGGTTATTTTCATGCAGAACCCGCTCGAATTTGACACGACCCAACCTCTTACTTGATAATTACAGGAGCTGTAAGGTATAATCTGACTAATTACAGCCTGCGGCGTTCGAATTTCCTCATGCATTGTGCGCCGTGTCAGGGAATTGTAGTCCTTGCCTATTCTCGCTGACAAAAGTTTCGCGTCGGTAGTTATGGCATGGAACTTTTTTGTGTTCAACTTTTCTTTGCGAAAAGTGAGCACATGCATGTAGTTATAACAGCGAATCCTTTTTTTTTTCTTTTCACTTTTGGTTTTCGTGACCGTCAATTTGAAATGAGGTGTAAATGGACACTGTCCGTATATGCAAACGCATATAATTAGGACACGTTATATGAAAATAATCAATGATGTGGCGGTGTTAACACTAATAACTAAAGTGTATTATTACAATTGTAATTTTTCTGGATTAATTAAAGAGCGACACATCATAATTTTTGTCTGTTTCTAGTTACATTTGGTGTTGTGGATGTACATCCGCAAAACAAGTTCCTGTTATCACGTAAATGGCAGCTATCAACAATCATTCCCTGACACTGGAGACTCCTTCCATAAATGTTCACTTGATGTCTCCTGCATTTCCTGTATTCAGTGTTCCTGTTCTGTTTTCGCAGTCGATCCGCGAGGTGACGGGTTACGTCCTGGTGGCTCTGAACCATTTCGACTATCTGCCTCTGGAGAACCTGCGCATCATCCGCGGTGCTAAACTGTACGAAGGCCGTTACGCTCTGGCCATCTTCCTCAACTACAGGAGAGACGGATACTTCGGTCTGCGCCAACTCGGCCTCAACAACCTCACCGGTACTCGTTCCTGTGGTTCCTGTGTTTCTGCCTCTTTACTTTCAACATCGCCAACTTTTTCTACGTTCCTGTGTAATCGTTCGATCAGATTTCATGATAAATGTATATGAATTGTTGTGACTGGTGAATGGGAATGCTGTCCTGTAGTTCATTGGCTAATACAGAATGTACAGTAGGATTATATATATATATATATATATATATATATATATATATATATATAACACCTCATATCTATTTGAGACTGTTATCAAAATGGGCCAAAAGTTGATATAGATGCCTTTGGTTTAATGAAGAACAATTTTTTAAATGTACTTCATCCGTGCAAACCCAATAGTTTCAAATTCAGCTCACATCCTTGCTGGAGAACTATTGCCACATAAATTGGTAGTTCTAATAGAACATTTTAAGCTCTGGAGTACCTGGAGAACTTTAAATATAGTAATGCAGTTTGTATGGATTTGTATGAATTGCCTCCGAATCAGCCATCATTTCCAACTTTCCCAACTTTCATTGGAATTTCTCGCACTCGTTTGAAAATATAGCTATATTGAAGAAATCCACACTAGGGTGCCAACATGGTGGAACACTGTCCACTACTAGGGTCCACTATTAGGGTAGAATCCTTAACTATCCAAAGAACCCTTGAGGAGCCCACCGAGATGTTCTTATTGAGTCAATCTATACAGGTATTTCCAATGGATTAGGTCCAAACTCGAGGCGAGGAGAAAATCCATTGTCACAATCCAAAATGACAAGCTGAAGCTAACAAGCTGAAACACACAAGAAATACGAGAACCAGAAGAAGTTGGAAACTAGGAGCTATAAGGAATACAAAGGAAATACAGAACCTACAGTAGGAAACAAGGTGGAAAAGCTGCTACATGAGATTAGTTACGCTTCCCAAACAAACGGGGGTGTTTACACTCAGTAATTGGTGCTAGCAAGATAAAATGAAATAAAAAACAATGGAATATAGTGGTTGGTCAGAGGTGAACTGTAGCAACAATGAAGAAAACTAGGGGTATAGGAAGTACATATACAGGAGTCTCCTATATCAACCTGCACATTTATAGACGAGTAGGTGAACCTGAGACTTTTTGCCTAAGACCTGCTTGTTTCTGGTGTCCGTGATATTTGTTGTCTTTTGGAAAAAAAAAAAAAGCCTGAAGAGCAGCTTTTGCTGTCAGCATGATCGATGAGCTTGAGCAAATTCCATAAAGTGTGCAATATCCCCATAAACGAGCTGTCAAATGAATGACTGAAAGACAACCATTTATTTCCTCAAAGCACACCGACACATGGGACATTAGGTCCAAAAAGCATATGGGGCTATGCCGGTTCTTCTTCACTGGTTTCTTGAAGGTAAGCTAGGGGAAAATGAATTGGTACATTACCTCCATGCCACCTATAATACGCACTTTAATTTATACTGAAAATAAATGACTTTCTACAAAATAATACGGAATATGAGGTAAGAAGTCTCCTTTTAAATGACGCTATATGACTTCTTTGATTCTGTAGTATTCTGTACTATAACATCCAACTATCCATTTTCTATACCGCTTATCCTACTGGATCACGGGGAACCTGGAGCCTGTCCCAGGGAGCATCAGGAACAAGGCAGGGTACAACCTGTATGGGGTGCCAATCCATCACAGTGTACTGTAACATGAACTCATAATATAAAACAATGGTCAGAACAATCTACATGGCCAGCAGCGTCTAAATCAAACCAGTTATGTTGTTATTATGTTATATGTTACGTTTACGTCAAGTATCATACACCTATGAATTCATATGAAGTATATTCCCATTCATATTTAAATTTTTTTTAGTACATCTGGGTGAGTAGGAACAGGAAATTGTTCAACCATGACTTCCTGTTTCACAGGGGTATAAATATGAAGTAACACAATCCAAATTCCCTTAGTCATTCAAATCAATAGGTAAGACCAAGGAATATAGTTGTGATTTGCAGCAAAAGGTTGTTGAGCTTCACACAATGGGGCGTGGCTATAAGAAAATAGCACAAGCAGTGAAAATGCCCATTTCCACCATCAGGGCAATAATTAAGAAGTTCCACTCAAGTAGAAATGTTATGAATCAATCTGTAAGAGGATGGACTGTGAAAAGGATGGTTCGAGTGGCTCTATCAAATATCAACAGATATTAAATGAAAACCTGACTGCTCTTGCCAGAACGCTTTAAAATGGACCCAGTTGGATCTTCCAGCATGACAATGATCCAAAACATACATCAGAATCAACACAAAAATGGTTTACTGACCACAAAATCAAGGTCCTGCCATGACCATCCCAGTCCCCTGACCCGAACCCCATAGAAAACCTGTGGGGTGAACTGAAGAGGAGAGTCCACCAGCATGGACCTCAAAATGTGAAGGATCTGGAGAGGTTCTGTATGGAGGAACGGTCTCAGATCCCTCGCCATGTATTATCAGCCATTATAGGAGAAGACTCAGAGCTGTTATCTTGGCAAAGGCAGGTTGCACAAAGTATTGACTAAAAAACACCTATATTTAACAGATATTTTTTTGGATGAACCTGTGTTGTTGTTTGCAGTTGTTTAATATCCCTGAGGGTATTTTTGCAAATTTATTTAGACAAAAGATCAAAAGGTTAAACAACAAAGACAATTTTTGACAGCCTTCTTTGCTCATATTTACCAAGGGTGCCAATATTAGTGGAGGACACTGTACATACATATAGTACATACTTCCATCCATCTATCCACCTTTCAAACGATCAATCCCACTGTCCATCCTCCCACCAAGCTTTAATCCTCCTGTCCATCTATCCACACATCATCCATCCTTCCATCGATCGATCGCTTGACTGTTCCATCCATCCATCCATCCATCCATCCATCCATCCATCAATCCGTCCATCATCATGTGCATCCAATCTTCTGATCCCATGGATCCATCAATCTTCTAATCCATCTGTCTACCCATTATCTATCCTCCCATCAATTCGTTGCTTTGAGCGATCCATCCATTTATCCATCGATCTCAGCACAGTGTTTATTACACCCATATATAAAGTAGCTGAAACGATCTTGCCTTTAAGTAAAAAATAAAAGTTTCCTCTTTCTCTCATTTCTGACTCTGTGCTTTAGTGCGAACACATTCATATGCATGGTGTTGAGTTCATTAATTCAGTTTTAAATAATTCAGCCTTGACTTGTACTTAAATGTTAATGAGTCTCCAGCAGCCAAGCCGAAGCGCTGTTCCTGAATTTCCTAATAAGTTGTTGATATGATACAAACAAACCTTTTTGTGCATAAATATTAGTTCCGCTCACTGCCATTACAAGGTGTATGCAAATTCCTCATGTCATGTCCAAAAATTGGTGAATTTTGAGCTCTTCTTCTAACTCTTTATTAGAGACTAAAGTACTATTTGGACATAATCATAGTTCAGTTACTGTACATTATACCATCTTAAGATTAACAAATGTGCTAGAAAAAGAGATAATAATTTCACATCCTATGCTAGCACTGGCTAGTTGTTCCTACGTACCAGTAAGTCATACGTTCGGACAATTACGAGGCCAAATTTTGAAAAAATTGACATTGTTATTCATCATTTGTTGGAATACGTACAGGTACATGTCGCAAAGAAACATCTTCCGAAATTCTGCTAATGACATCTTCACTGTCTAATCTTCTTGCAGAGATGCTGCTGAGTCATAAATTCTCATCCATATATATAATATATGTGTCCTTGCAGAGATCCTGAACGGTGGCGTGTATGTGGATCAGAACAACTTCCTGTGCCACATGGACACCATACACTGGCAGGACATCATGAGGAACCCTCGCGCTGAGCTTCTGGTGGTGCCGTCCAACAACAGCAGCAATTCATGTGAGTGCATTTTGAGCGAGTATGCCTCGTATCTGTATGGAGCCACAACTGGTACGTTATGATTGATTTTCGGATTCATGAGCCCAAAATGTGAAACTTCTTCGAGTCAAGAAAAACGGAGCCGGATCCATTTGTAGCTGTAACAATGCGATCTTTCTTTGGGACAATGTCCTCAACGGTTCCTCATCTACAGAAACAGGATCTACAAATCTGGCTATTTCATGCTAGCAAGCGATAAGATCAGTTTTTTATATGTACATATTCTATGCAAATTAGGTATGGCCGGCTCGAACGATTCCTCGGACCAGTCCTATCGTGCGTGCATTCAGTTCCCTGACTCACAGCTTTTAGTTCCTAGCTGGAATGTATTCACTTTTTACAAAATAAATAAATAAATGGAAGAAAACCATCTTCAGCATATGGTACGAAGAAGAATAGCGCTCGGAAGGAAGTAGCAGAGATCATGGCGAGTGCACAAAGCTAACGCAGAGAACTTGGTATAGAAGGGACGAAAGGTTCCGCTCATTAGTGGAAGGAATGATATCCAGCACTTCCTGTGTAATATTTACAGTTACAGTTTTAATAAGCCATGCGTATACAGTAGGTGTTAAATGGTACTTGACACCGTTTTCACACTAAATTAATTTCAGCGATTTTCTCCGCTAATTACGCTGCCATTTGTATGTAATCGACTGCCTAGTAATTATGAAGCACTTTTAAAGTAGGTCTTTAGTGAAGAGTAATTATTTTGAACAGACTCTGTTTTGTCAGGGGTACACATACACACACACACACACACAGGGCACTGACTGGGGGCTAGAAATGCCTATTAGAAACTATCAGCATGCTTACTTTACACATTATCAAAACAAATTTCTCCGTTTTCTGTAACAGTCAGAGGTAAAGCTGTAATCTTTTGTACGCATTGCGGTTTCCTCAGTGACGTGACTGTAGCATTGACACTGGAGACTCCTTCCACAAACGTTAAAAACACCCCCGTCATGATGTATTCCTTTAATGTTGTTTTTTTCTTCTTCTTCTTTTCTCCACAGGTAGACGCTGCCATCGAAACTGTAACGGACGATGTTGGGGTCCTCATGATGATCAGTGCCAAATCCGTGAGTACTCGTCGAAGTGTTTGCACGTGGAATCTTGTAGATACGTTCTAGAGGAAAGTGGAAGCGATCCCCGAATGCTTAAAAAAAAAATAAATAAACGACTCCATTAATGAATTATCTAGCGTTATTCTTTTCAAGTCAACCAAAACGTGCGCTTTAAAAATAAATCAAAAATCGGATACCTTGAGGATCAATTTTTAAAGTGCACCTATTATGGTTTTTCAAATATTAACTTGCATGTCATGTGTCATGTACGTAGCTGTTTGTGAACGTAAAAACGTCTGCAAAGTTGTAAAAATCAAAGCACACAACCAATGGAGTTATCGACTCCCATAGGAAGGAACCGATTCTGAACGGCTGAAACATAATATGGGTGCTTGGAAGTTATGAAGTGATTCAAAATGAAGCGGATCTAAACGTGTCGTGTTTAACAACAACAACAACAACAACAACAACAACAACAACAACAACAAATTCATCGTTATCTTATAAATGAACTCAAAATAGATGAAATAGATAATATTTAATCAACTTGCTTCTAGCAAGTTGCTTCCAGCAAGTTGTGTTGGAGTGCGATATATAAAATAAATAAATAAATAAATAAATAAATAAATAAACCAAAATGCAAAAAGAAATACAATAGGATGATGTGCTGGATCAAGTGCTATTCTGTAAACTATGAGCGAGGAAGCCATTTTGTCGAAGTCGAAGCAAATTAGATTAGCGATGAGTCATTTTTTCATTTTATGCTCCATTAATTAGTAGTCTCTTGCTTTTATTTTATGTCTTATTGTATTATATTTAAGAGCAAAGGAAAAAAAAAGGAAGTACTTCCAACTTCTTAGTCTGCATTTTCTATCCTTATCACACTTAGAAACAAAATCTGGCAACCTTGGATTCATGAACAGGTCATTTGCATAATTTGGACTTAACTGAAGGCTAAGAACGTTTTTGACAGCCACGCCACGCTCTATCCCAGTGTTTGTTAGTGTTAGCGCCAGAGTAAACTTTTATTTGCTAAAACTCTTGAGTAAGTGCTACATTGAGGGGAAAAATACAAACAGGTTATGTCAGCGACATTCATCATGAACTCCTGTGCAGGATAATAGACAGTGAATGGAGACCGCGGAGCAGAACGCTTGATCGCTAGGCAGCTCTTTTGAAAAATCACGACAGGTTCCATGCGTCCCTTGCTGCCTTCTCCTCCTACATGTTGACTCCTCCTGACTCCTGCAGCTTTTCTAATCAGAGTCTCTGTTCCACTGATAACTCTATTGGAGGTGCAGATCGCAGCGTGGGCGATAATTACAGAGGGACTTGCCAAGTACAGGTTGAGAGAAGGTTCCAGATCCACAAACATATTGATGTGGCTGACACGCTATAGTTAAACAGTTACAGTAATTGCAGGGAATTTCCAGCGTACAGCAAAGAGCGTCAGAACTTTTTTTTTTTTCTTCTTTATGTTCTTCATGGTGGAGCAAATCTAAATGTGTCTGTATACCATATGTGTCGACTTACAAGGTACGTTAGGTACTGTAAGATGAGTCTTCTTACAAGACTAGTTGTCTAACGGTTAGGTGGGCTCGATATTTATTCGAATGATTCCCACCCATGTTCTTGAAGCTCCACCTTCAGTATCTACACTGGCCCGTAGAGTAGAAACACAAACAAGTCAGTTTTCCCAAAAAACCATTTAGTACACTTTCTCTAAGACAATCTTTAATCTGTTGTTGAACCTTTTATCATGTTCTACATATATTGTACGCTAATCAGGAAACAAACAAACAACAACAATTTCACCTTTAATGCCTGAATAACCTCCTCATGGTTGGTATCTGACGTACTGTAGCTTAAGCAAAATGTCACTATAAATGATTTGACAAGAATAGCTGTAGAATATCTGTCTCTGTAATAAACGTATGTGTGTGTGTGTGTGTGTGTGTGTGTGTGTGTGTGTGTCAGTAACGAAGACGGTGTGTGCTGATCAGTGCGACAGTCGCTGTTTCAGTCCCTACGTCAGTGACTGCTGTCACCGCGAGTGCGCTGGAGGCTGTTCCGGACCCAAACACACCGACTGCTTCGTACGTCCTCTTTCTCTTGCTCTATAATACGATGTTGTACAGCAATGATGTTCATACTGAAATAACGCCACCATGCTACAACAGCAGAGCCGTGCCTTAATTTACTAAACCAATGAACAAACAAAGCAAGCGAACAAACATTATTTATTTATTTATTTATTTATTTACCAAATGAACAAACAAGCAAGCAAACAAACATTCTTTCTTTCTTTCTTTCTTTCCTTATTTATTTATTGGCTTGTTTGTTTGTTCTGTCTCTGTAATAAAAATGTTCATAGGCGGTATAGATAGTGTAACCCTAACTAACAAACAAACAAACACATGCATCGATTAATTTATTATTATAATGGTGTTTGTTTAATACAATTTTTCATAGGTCGTGGAAATAAATGGGGGAAAAATAATTTATTTAGTTTAATTTAGTTTAGTAGGTTTTCCTCGACTTTTTATAAATTAATTAATAAATAACATATTTGAGTTAAAAATAAAATAAAATACTTACTAAATATGAGGGGAATATTAGTCGTTTGTTGTTTTTTTTAAAAAAAAAAAACTTTATTGATGGAGTAAATAAATAATGAAACACTTTGTTTTAGAACTCTCTATAGATAGTACAATAACTTGACACGTAAACAAACAAACGAAAACACGTTTTTGAATGTTTGATAAGGAACATCTATATATCTATATATAATACTACAAATGAATTAAAACTATTAAATATGATGCATTTACGTGTTTGTTAATTTAAAGTCTTTACACATAGAATAAAGAAAGAAATATGTATTTTTGGATTAGGAGTTTTAATCAGAGCAGTGTTTGACTATATTGTGCAATAACAAACTTATTTTCCAGGCCTGTACCAACTTTAATGACAGCGGCGCTTGTGTGACGCAGTGTCCCCAACCCTTCATCTACAACTCCACGAGTTTCCAACTGGAGCACAATCCCAATGCCAAATACACGTACGGAGTGTTCTGCGTCAAGAAATGTCCATGTGAGTGTCATTGGTTTTGTCTGTTTATAAACCTGCAGAGCTGTTCATTGTGTTTATAAACCTGTTACAGTGCTGTTCACTGTGTTTATAAACCTGTTATAGTGCTGTTCACTGTGTTTATAAACCTGCAGCGCTGTTCATTGTGTTTATAAACCTGTTATAGTGCTGTTCACTGTGTTTATAAACCTGCAGCGCTGTTCATTGTGTTTATAAACCTGTTATAGTGCTGTTCACTTGTTTATAAACCTGTTATAGCGCTGTTCAATGCGTTTATAAACCTGCAGCACTGTTCATTGTGTTTATAAACCTGCAGCAGTGTTCATTGTGTTTATAAACCTGTTATAGCGCTGTTCATTATGTTTATAAACCTGTTATAGTGCTGTTCATTGTGTTTATAAACCTGCAGCACTGTTCACTGTGTTTATAAACCTGTTATAGTGCTCTTCACTGTGTTTATAAACCTGTTATAGCGCTGTTCATTGTGTTTATAAACCTGTTATAGTGCTGTTCATTGTGTTTATAAACCTGCAGTTCTGTTCACTGTGTTTATAAACTTGCAGCGCTGTTCACTGTGTTTATAAACCTGTTATAGTGCTGTTCACTGTGTTTATAAACCTGCAGCGCTGTTCATCGTGTTTATAAACCTGTTATAGTGCTGTTCACTGTGTTTATAAACCTGCAAGGCTGTTCATTGTGTTTATAAACCTGCAGCGCTGTTCATTGTGTTTATAAACCTGCAGCGCTGTTCATTGTGTTTAGAAACCTGTTATAGTGCTGTTCACTGGGTTTATAAACCTGCAGTGCTGTTCATCGTGTTTATAAACCTGCAGCGCTGTTCACTGTGTTTATAAACCTGCAGTGTTGTTCACTGTGTTTATAAACCTGCAGCGCTGTTCACTGTGTTTATAAACCTGCAGTGTTGTTCACTGTGTTTATAAACCTGCAGCGCTGTTCACTGTGTTTATAAACCTGCAGCGCTGTTCATTGTGTTTATAAACCTGCAGCGCTGTTCACTGTGTTTATAAACCTGCAGCACTGTTCATTGTGTTTATAAACCTGCAGTGCTGTTCACTGTGTTTATAAACCTGCAGCGCTGTTCATTGTGTTTATAAACCTGCAGCGCTGTTCATTGTGTTTATAAACCTGCAGCGCTGTTCATTGTGTTTATAAACCTGTTATAGCGCTGTTCATTGTGTTTATAAACCTGTTATAGCGCTGTTCGTTATGTTTATAAACCTGTTATAGTGCTGTTCACTGTGTTTATAAACCTGCAGCGCTGTTCATTGTGTTTATAAACCTGTTATAGTGCTCTTCACTGTGTTTATAAACCTGTTATAGTGCTGTTCACTGTGTTTATAAACCTGCAGCGCTGTTCATTGTGTTTATAAACCTGCAGCACTGTTCACTGTGTTTATAAATCTGCAGCGCTGTTCACTGTGTTTATAAACCTGCAGAGCTGTTCATTGTGTTTATAAACCTGTTATAGCGCTGTTCGTTATGTTTATAAACCTGTTATAGCGCTGTTCATTGTGTTTATAAACCTGTTATAGCGCTGTTCGTTATGTTTATAAACCTGTTATAGTGCTTTTCACTGTGTTTATAAACCTGCAGCGCTGTTCATTGTGTTTATAAACCTGTTATAGCGCTGTTCATTATGTTTATAAACCTGTTATAGTGCTGTTCACTGTGTTTATAAACCTGCAGCGCTGTTCACTGTGTTTATAAACCTGCAGCGCTGTTCATTGTGTTTATAAACCTGTTATAGCGCTGTTCATTGTGTTTATAAACCTGTTATAGCGCTGTTCATTGTGTTTATAAACCTGTTATAGTGCTGTTCACTGTGTTTATAAACCTGTTATAGCGCTGTTCATTGTGTTTATAAACCTGCAGCGCTGTTCACTGTGTTTATAAACCTGCAGCGCTGTTCATTGTGTTTATAAACCTGCAGCGCTGTTCATTGTGTTTATAAACCTGTTATAGTGCTGTTCACTGTGTTTATAAACCTTCAGCACTGTTCACTGTGTTTATAAACCTGCAGCGCTGCTCATTGTGTTTATAAACCTGCAGCGCTGTTCATTGTGTTTATAAACCTGTTATAGCGCTGTTCATTATGTTTATAAACCTGTTATAGTGCTGTTCACTGTGTTTATAAACCTGCAGCGCTGTTCATTGTGTTTATAAACCTGTTATAGTGCTCTTCACTGTGTTTATAAACCTGTTATAGTGCTGTTCACTGTGTTTATAAACCTGCAGCGCTGTTCATTGTGTTTATAAACCTGCAGCACTGTTCACTGTGTTTATAAATCTGCAGCGCTGTTCACTGTGTTTATAAACCTGCAGAGCTGTTCATTGTGTTTATAAACCTGTTATAGCGCTGTTCGTTATGTTTATAAACCTGTTATAGCGCTGTTCATTGTGTTTATAAACCTGTTATAGCGCTGTTCGTTATGTTTATAAACCTGTTATAGTGCTTTTCACTGTGTTTATAAACCTGCAGCGCTGTTCATTGTGTTTATAAACCTGTTATAGCGCTGTTCATTATGTTTATAAACCTGTTATAGTGCTGTTCACTGTGTTTATAAACCTGCAGCGCTGTTCACTGTGTTTATAAACCTGCAGCGCTGTTCATTGTGTTTATAAACCTGTTATAGCGCTGTTCATTGTGTTTATAAACCTGTTATAGCGCTGTTCATTGTGTTTATAAACCTGTTATAGTGCTGTTCACTGTGTTTATAAACCTGTTATAGCGCTGTTCATTGTGTTTATAAACCTGCAGCGCTGTTCACTGTGTTTATAAACCTGCAGCGCTGTTCATTGTGTTTATAAACCTGCAGCGCTGTTCATTGTGTTTATAAACCTGTTATAGTGCTGTTCACTGTGTTTATAAACCTTCAGCACTGTTCACTGTGTTTATAAACCTGCAGCGCTGCTCATTGTGTTTATAAACCTGCAGCGCTGTTCATTGTGTTTATAAACCTGTTATAGCGCTGTTCATTATGTTTATAAACCTGTTATAGTGCTGTTCACTGTGTTTATAAACCTGCAGCGCTGTTCATTGTGTTTATAAACCTGTTATAGTGCTCTTCACTGTGTTTATAAACCTGTTATAGTGCTGTTCACTGTGTTTATAAACCTGCAGCGCTGTTCACTGTGTTTATAAACCTGCAGCGCTGTTCATTGTGTTTATAAACCTGCAGCACTGTTCACTGTGTTTATAAACCTGCAGCACTGTTCATTGTGTTTAGAAACCTGTTATAGTGCTGTTCACTGTGTTTATAAACCTGCAGCACTGTTCATTGTGTTTATAAACCTGCAGCGCTGTTCACTGTGTTTATAAACCTGCAGCACTGTTCACTGTGTTTATAAACCTGTTATAGTGCTGTTCACTGTGTTTATAAACCTGCAGTGCTGTTCACTGTGTTTATAAACCTGCAGCACTGTTCATTGTGTTTAGAAACCTGTTATAGTGCTGTTCACTGTGTTTATAAACCTGCAGTGCTGTTCACTGTGTTTATAAACCTGCAGTGCTGTTCACTGTGTTTATAAACCTTCAGCACTGTTCACTGTGTTTATAAACCTGCAGAGCTGTTCATTGTGTTTATAAACCTGTTACAGTGCTGTTCACTGTGTTTATAAACCTGTTATAGTGCTGTTCACTGTGTTTATAAACCTGCAGCGCTGTTCATTGTGTTTATAAACCTGTTATAGTGCTGTTCACTGTGTTTATAAACCTGCAGCGCTGTTCATTGTGTTTATAAACCTGTTATAGTGCTGTTCACTTGTTTATAAACCTGTTATAGCGCTGTTCAATGCGTTTATAAACCTGCAGCACTGTTCATTGTGTTTATAAACCTGCAGCAGTGTTCATTGTGTTTATAAACCTGTTATAGCGCTGTTCATTATGTTTATAAACCTGTTATAGTGCTGTTCATTGTGTTTATAAACCTGCAGCACTGTTCACTGTGTTTATAAACCTGTTATAGTGCTCTTCACTGTGTTTATAAACCTGTTATAGCGCTGTTCATTGTGTTTATAAACCTGTTATAGTGCTGTTCATTGTGTTTATAAACCTGCAGTTCTGTTCACTGTGTTTATAAACTTGCAGCGCTGTTCACTGTGTTTATAAACCTGTTATAGTGCTGTTCACTGTGTTTATAAACCTGCAGCGCTGTTCATCGTGTTTATAAACCTGTTATAGTGCTGTTCACTGTGTTTATAAACCTGCAAGGCTGTTCATTGTGTTTATAAACCTGCAGCGCTGTTCATTGTGTTTATAAACCTGCAGCGCTGTTCATTGTGTTTAGAAACCTGTTATAGTGCTGTTCACTGGGTTTATAAACCTGCAGTGCTGTTCATCGTGTTTATAAACCTGCAGCGCTGTTCACTGTGTTTATAAACCTGCAGTGTTGTTCACTGTGTTTATAAACCTGCAGCGCTGTTCACTGTGTTTATAAACCTGCAGTGTTGTTCACTGTGTTTATAAACCTGCAGCGCTGTTCACTGTGTTTATAAACCTGCAGCGCTGTTCATTGTGTTTATAAACCTGCAGCGCTGTTCACTGTGTTTATAAACCTGCAGCACTGTTCATTGTGTTTATAAACCTGCAGTGCTGTTCACTGTGTTTATAAACCTGCAGCGCTGTTCATTGTGTTTATAAACCTGCAGCGCTGTTCATTGTGTTTATAAACCTGCAGCGCTGTTCATTGTGTTTATAAACCTGTTATAGCGCTGTTCATTGTGTTTATAAACCTGTTATAGCGCTGTTCGTTATGTTTATAAACCTGTTATAGTGCTGTTCACTGTGTTTATAAACCTGCAGCGCTGTTCATTGTGTTTATAAACCTGTTATAGTGCTCTTCACTGTGTTTATAAACCTGTTATAGTGCTGTTCACTGTGTTTATAAACCTGCAGCGCTGTTCATTGTGTTTATAAACCTGCAGCACTGTTCACTGTGTTTATAAATCTGCAGCGCTGTTCACTGTGTTTATAAACCTGCAGAGCTGTTCATTGTGTTTATAAACCTGTTATAGCGCTGTTCGTTATGTTTATAAACCTGTTATAGCGCTGTTCATTGTGTTTATAAACCTGTTATAGCGCTGTTCGTTATGTTTATAAACCTGTTATAGTGCTTTTCACTGTGTTTATAAACCTGCAGCGCTGTTCATTGTGTTTATAAACCTGTTATAGCGCTGTTCATTATGTTTATAAACCTGTTATAGTGCTGTTCACTGTGTTTATAAACCTGCAGCGCTGTTCACTGTGTTTATAAACCTGCAGCGCTGTTCATTGTGTTTATAAACCTGTTATAGCGCTGTTCATTGTGTTTATAAACCTGTTATAGCGCTGTTCATTGTGTTTATAAACCTGTTATAGTGCTGTTCACTGTGTTTATAAACCTGTTATAGCGCTGTTCATTGTGTTTATAAACCTGCAGCGCTGTTCACTGTGTTTATAAACCTGCAGCGCTGTTCATTGTGTTTATAAACCTGCAGCGCTGTTCATTGTGTTTATAAACCTGTTATAGTGCTGTTCACTGTGTTTATAAACCTTCAGCACTGTTCACTGTGTTTATAAACCTGCAGCGCTGCTCATTGTGTTTATAAACCTGCAGCGCTGTTCATTGTGTTTATAAACCTGTTATAGCGCTGTTCATTATGTTTATAAACCTGTTATAGTGCTGTTCACTGTGTTTATAAACCTGCAGCGCTGTTCATTGTGTTTATAAACCTGTTATAGTGCTCTTCACTGTGTTTATAAACCTGTTATAGTGCTGTTCACTGTGTTTATAAACCTGCAGCGCTGTTCATTGTGTTTATAAACCTGCAGCACTGTTCACTGTGTTTATAAATCTGCAGCGCTGTTCACTGTGTTTATAAACCTGCAGAGCTGTTCATTGTGTTTATAAACCTGTTATAGCGCTGTTCGTTATGTTTATAAACCTGTTATAGCGCTGTTCATTGTGTTTATAAACCTGTTATAGCGCTGTTCGTTATGTTTATAAACCTGTTATAGTGCTTTTCACTGTGTTTATAAACCTGCAGCGCTGTTCATTGTGTTTATAAACCTGTTATAGCGCTGTTCATTATGTTTATAAACCTGTTATAGTGCTGTTCACTGTGTTTATAAACCTGCAGCGCTGTTCACTGTGTTTATAAACCTGCAGCGCTGTTCATTGTGTTTATAAACCTGTTATAGCGCTGTTCATTGTGTTTATAAACCTGTTATAGCGCTGTTCATTGTGTTTATAAACCTGTTATAGTGCTGTTCACTGTGTTTATAAACCTGTTATAGCGCTGTTCATTGTGTTTATAAACCTGCAGCGCTGTTCACTGTGTTTATAAACCTGCAGCGCTGTTCATTGTGTTTATAAACCTGCAGCGCTGTTCATTGTGTTTATAAACCTGTTATAGTGCTGTTCACTGTGTTTATAAACCTTCAGCACTGTTCACTGTGTTTATAAACCTGCAGCGCTGCTCATTGTGTTTATAAACCTGCAGCGCTGTTCATTGTGTTTATAAACCTGTTATAGCGCTGTTCATTATGTTTATAAACCTGTTATAGTGCTGTTCACTGTGTTTATAAACCTGCAGCGCTGTTCATTGTGTTTATAAACCTGTTATAGTGCTCTTCACTGTGTTTATAAACCTGTTATAGTGCTGTTCACTGTGTTTATAAACCTGCAGCGCTGTTCACTGTGTTTATAAACCTGCAGCGCTGTTCATTGTGTTTATAAACCTGCAGCACTGTTCACTGTGTTTATAAACCTGCAGCACTGTTCATTGTGTTTAGAAACCTGTTATAGTGCTGTTCACTGTGTTTATAAACCTGCAGCACTGTTCATTGTGTTTATAAACCTGCAGCGCTGTTCACTGTGTTTATAAACCTGCAGCACTGTTCACTGTGTTTATAAACCTGTTATAGTGCTGTTCACTGTGTTTATAAACCTGCAGTGCTGTTCACTGTGTTTATAAACCTGCAGCACTGTTCATTGTGTTTAGAAACCTGTTATAGTGCTGTTCACTGTGTTTATAAACCTGCAGTGCTGTTCACTGTGTTTATAAACCTGCAGTGCTGTTCACTGTGTTTATAAACCTTCAGCACTGTTCACTGTGTTTATAAACCTGCAGCGCTGTTCATTGTGTTTATAAACCTGCAGTGCTGTTCATTGTGTTTATAAACCTGTTATAGTGCTGTTGACTGTGTTTATAAACCTGTTATAGTGCTGTTCATTGTGTTTATAAACCTGTTATAGTGCTGTTCACTGTGTTTATAAACCTGCAGTGCTGTTCATTGTGTTTATAAACCTGCAGCGCTGTTCATTGTGTTTATAAACCTGCAGCACTGTTCATTGTGTTTATAAACCTACAGCGCTGTTCACTGTGTTTATAAACCTATTATAGTGCTGTTGACTGTGTTTATAAACCTGCAGTGCTGTTCATTGTGTTTATAAACCTGCAGCGCTGTTCATTGTGTTTATAAACCTGCAGTGCTGTTCATTGTGTTTATAAACCTGTTATAGTGCTGTTCACTGTGTTTATAAACCTGCAGCGCTGTTCATTGTGTTTATAATCCTGCAGCGCTGTTCATTGTGTTTATAAACCTGTTATAGCGCTGTTCACTGTGTTTGTAAATCTGCAGCGCTGTTCACTGTGTTTATAAACCTGCAGCGCTGTTCACTGTGTTTATATACCTGCAGTGCTGTTCATTGTGTTTATAAACCTGTTATAGTGCTGTTCACTGTGTTTATAAACCTGCAGCGCTGTTCACTGTGTTTATAAACCTGTTATAGTGCTGTTCACTGTGTTTATAAATCTGCAGCGCTGTTCACTGTGTTTATAAACCTGTTATAGTGCTGTTCGTGTTTATAAACCTGCAGCGCTGTTCATTGTGTTTATAAATCTGCAGCGCTGTTCACTGTGTTTATAAACCTGTTATAGTGCTGTTCGTGTTTATAAACCTGCAGTGCTGTTCATTGTGTTTATAAACCTGCAACGCTGTTCATTGTGTTTATAAACCTGTTATAGTGCTGTTCACTGTGTTTATAAACCTGCAGCGCTGTTCACTGTGTTTATAAACCTGCAGCGCTGTTCATTGTGTTTATAAACCTGTTATAGCGCTGTTCATTGTGTTTATAAACCTGTTATAGCGCTGTTCATTGTGTTTATAAACCTGTTATAGTGCTGTTCACTGTGTTTATAAACCTGTTATAGCGCTGTTCACTGTGTTTATAAACCTGCAGCGCTGTTCACTGTGTTTATAAACCTGTTATAGCGCTATTCACTGTGTTTATAAACCTGCAGCGCTGTTCACTGTGTTTATAAACCTGCAGCGCTGTTCATTGTGTTTATAAACCTGCAGTGCTGTTCACTGTGTTTATAAACCTGCAGCGCTGTTCATTGTGTTTATAAACCTGCAGCACTGTTCATTGTGTTTATAAACCTGCAGCGCTGTTCATTGTGTTTATAAACCTGTTATAGTGCTGTTCACTGTGTTTATAAACCTGCAGCACTGTTCACTGTGTTTATAAACCTGCAGCGCTGTTCACTGTGTTTATAAACCTGCAGCGCTGTTCACAGTGTTTATAAACCTTCAGCGCTATTCATTGTGTTTATAAACCTGCAACGCGGTTCATTGTGTTTATAAACCTGTTATAGTGCTGTTCACTGTGTTTATAAACCTGCAGCGCTGTTCACTGTGTTTATAAACCTGTTATAGCGCTGTTCACTGTGTTTATAAACCTGCAGCGCTGTTCACTGTGTTTATAAACCTGTTATAGTGCTGTTCGTGTTTATAAACCTGCAGTGCTGTTCATTGTGTTTATAAACCTGCAACGCTGTTCATTGTGTTTATAAACCTGTTATAGTGCTGTTCACTGTGTTTATAAACCTGCAGCGCTGTTCACTGTGTTTATAAACCTGCAGCGCTGTTCATTGTGTTTATAAACCTGTTATAGCGCTGTTCATTGTGTTTATAAACCTGTTATAGCGCTGTTCATTGTGTTTATAAACCTGTTATAGTGCTGTTCACTGTGTTTATAAACCTGTTATAGCGCTGTTCATTGTGTTTATAAACCTGCAGCGCTGTTCACTGTGTTTATAAACCTGTTATAGCGCTATTCACTGTGTTTATAAACCTGCAGCGCTGTTCACTGTGTTTATAAACCTGCAGCGCTGTTCATTGTGTTTATAAACCTGCAGTGCTGTTCACTGTGTTTATAAACCTGCAGCGCTGTTCATTGTGTTTATAAACCTGCAGCACTGTTCATTGTGTTTATAAACCTGCAGCGCTGTTCATTGTGTTTATAAACCTGTTATAGTGCTGTTCACTGTGTTTATAAACCTGCAGCACTGTTCACTGTGTTTATAAACCTGCAGCGCTGTTCACTGTGTTCATAAACCTGCAGCGCTGTTCACTGTGTTTATAAACCTGCAGCGCTGTTCACTGTGTTTATAAACCTGCAGCGCTGTTCATTGTGTTTATAAACCTGTTATAGTGCTGTTCACTGTGTTTATAAACCTGCAGCGCTGTTCATTGTGTTTATAAACCTGCAGAGCTGTTCATTGTGTTTATAAACCTGTTATAGCGCTGTTCGTTATGTTTATAAACCTGCAGCGCTGTTCATTGTGTTTATAAACCTGTTATAGTGCTTTTCACTGTGTTTATAAACCTGCAGCGCTGTTCATTGTGTTTATAAACCTGTTATAGCGCTGTTCATTATGTTTATAAACCTGTTATAGTGCTGTTCACTGTGTTTATAAACCTGCAGCGCTGTCCATTGTGTTTATAAACCTGTTATAGCGCTGTTCATTATGTTTATAAACCTGTTATAGTGCTGTTCATTGTGTTTATAAACCTGCAGTGCTGTTCACTGTGTTTATAAACCTGTTATAGCGCTGTTCACTGTGTTTATAAACCTGCAGCGCTGTTCATTGTGTTTATAAACCTGTTATAGTGCTCTTCACTGTGTTTATAAACCTGCAGTGCTGTTCATTGTGTTTATAAACCTGTTATAGTGCTGTTGACTGTGTTTATAAACCTTCAGCACTGTTCACTGTGTTTATAAACCTGCAGCGCTGTTCATTGTGTTTATAAACCTGCAGCGCTGTTCATTGTGTTTATAAACCTGTTATAGTGCTGTTCACTGTGTTTATAAACCTTCAGCACTGTTCACTGTGTTTATAAACCTGCAGCGCTGCTCATTGTGTTTATAAACCTGCAGCGCTGTTCATTGTGTTTATAAACCTGTTATAGCGCTGTTCATTATGTTTATAAACCTGTTATAGTGCTGTTCACTGTGTTTATAAACCTGCAGCGCTGTTCATTGTGTTTATAAACCTGTTATAGTGCTCTTCACTGTGTTTATAAACCTGTTATAGTGCTGTTCACTGTGTTTATAAACCTGCAGCGCTGTTCACTGTGTTTATAAACCTGCAGCGCTGTTCATTGTGTTTATAAACCTGCAGCACTGTTCACTGTGTTTATAAACCTGCAGCACTGTTCATTGTGTTTAGAAACCTGTTATAGTGCTGTTCACTGTGTTTATAAACCTGCAGCACTGTTCATTGTGTTTATAAACCTGCAGCGCTGTTCACTGTGTTTATAAACCTGCAGCACTGTTCACTGTGTTTATAAACCTGTTATAGTGCTGTTTACTGTGTTTATAAACCTGCAGTGCTGTTCACTGTGTTTATAAACCTGCAGCACTGTTCATTGTGTTTAGAAACCTGTTATAGTGCTGTTCACTGTGTTTATAAACCTGCAGTGCTGTTCACTGTGTTTATAAACCTGCAGTGCTGTTCACTGTGTTTATAAACCTGTTATAGTGCTGTTCACTGTGTTTATAAACCTTCAGCACTGTTCACTGTGTTTATAAACCTGCAGCGCTGTTCATTGTGTTTATAAACCTGCAGTGCTGTTCATTGTGTTTATAAACCTGTTATAGTGCTGTTGACTGTGTTTATAAACCTGTTATAGTGCTGTTCATTGTGTTTATAAACCTGTTATAGTGCTGTTCACTGTGTTTATAAACCTGCAGTGCTGTTCATTGTGTTTATAAACCTGCAGCGCTGTTCATTGTGTTTATAAACCTGCAGCACTGTTCATTGTGTTTATAAACCTACAGCGCTGTTCACTGTGTTTATAAACCTATTATAGTGCTGTTGACTGTGTTTATAAACCTGCAGTGCTGTTCATTGTGTTTATAAACCTGCAGCGCTGTTCATTGTGTTTATAAACCTGCAGTGCTGTTCATTGTGTTTATAAACCTGTTATAGTGCTGTTCACTGTGTTTATAAACCTGCAGCGCTGTTCATTGTGTTTATAATCCTGCAGCGCTGTTCATTGTGTTTATAAACCTGCAGCGCTGTTCATTGTGTTTATAAACCTGCAGCGCTGTTCACTGTGTTTATAAACCTGTTATAGTGCTGTTCACTGTGTTTATAAACCTGCAGCGCTGTTCACTGTGTTTATAAACCTGTTATAGTGCTGTTCGTGTTTATAAACCTGCAGCGCTGTTCATTGTGTTTATAAATCTGCAGCGCTGTTCACTGTGTTTATAAACCTGTTATAGTGCTGTTCGTGTTTATAAACCTGCAGTGCTGTTCATTGTGTTTATAAACCTGCAACGCTGTTCATTGTGTTTATAAACCTGTTATAGTGCTGTTCACTGTGTTTATAAACCTGCAGCGCTGTTCACTGTGTTTATAAACCTGCAGCGCTGTTCATTGTGTTTATAAACCTGTTATAGCGCTGTTCATTGTGTTTATAAACCTGTTATAGCGCTGTTCATTGTGTTTATAAACCTGTTATAGTGCTGTTCACTGTGTTTATAAACCTGTTATAGCGCTGTTCACTGTGTTTATAAACCTGCAGCGCTGTTCACTGTGTTTATAAACCTGTTATAGCGCTATTCACTGTGTTTATAAACCTGCAGCGCTGTTCACTGTGTTTATAAACCTGCAGCGCTGTTCATTGTGTTTATAAACCTGCAGTGCTGTTCACTGTGTTTATAAACCTGCAGCGCTGTTCATTGTGTTTATAAACCTGCAGCACTGTTCATTGTGTTTATAAACCTGCAGCGCTGTTCATTGTGTTTATAAACCTGTTATAGTGCTGTTCACTGTGTTTATAAACCTGCAGCACTGTTCACTGTGTTTATAAACCTGCAGCGCTGTTCACTGTGTTTATAAACCTGCAGCGCTGTTCCCTGTGTTTATAAACCTGCAGCGCTGTTCATTGTGTTTATAAACCTGCAGTGCTGTTCACTGTGTTTATAAACCTGCAGCGCTGTTCATTGTGTTTATAAACCTGTTATAGTGCTGTTCATTGTGTTTATAAACCTGCAGCGCTGTTCATTGTGTTTATAAACCTCTTATAGTGCTGTTCATTGTGTTTATAAACCTGTTATAGCGCTGTTCACTGTGTTTATAAACCTGCAGCGCTGTTCACTGTGTTTATAAACCTGTTATAGCGCTGTTCACTGTGTTTATAAACCTGCAGCGCTGTTCACTGTGTTTATAAACCTGTTATAGCGCTGTTCACAGTGTTTATAAACCTTCAGCGCTATTCATTGTGTTTATAAACCTGCAACGCGGTTCATTGTGTTTATAAACCTGTTATAGTGCTGTTCACTGTGTTTATAAACCTGCAGCGCTGTTCACTGTGTTTATAAACCTGTTATAGCGCTGTTCACTGTGTTTATAAACCTGCAGCGCTGTTCACTGTGTTTATAAACCTGTTATAGTGCTGTTCGTGTTTATAAACCTGCAGTGCTGTTCATTGTGTTTATAAACCTGCAACGCTGTTCATTGTGTTTATAAACCTGTTATAGTGCTGTTCACTGTGTTTATAAACCTGCAGCGCTGTTCACTGTGTTTATAAACCTGCAGCGCTGTTCATTGTGTTTATAAACCTGTTATAGCGCTGTTCATTGTGTTTATAAACCTGTTATAGCGCTGTTCATTGTGTTTATAAACCTGTTATAGTGCTGTTCACTGTGTTTATAAACCTGTTATAGCGCTGTTCATTGTGTTTATAAACCTGCAGCGCTGTTCACTGTGTTTATAAACCTGTTATAGCGCTATTCACTGTGTTTATAAACCTGCAGCGCTGTTCACTGTGTTTATAAACCTGCAGCGCTGTTCATTGTGTTTATAAATCTGCAGTGCTGTTCACTGTGTTTATAAACCTGCAGCGCTGTTCATTGTGTTTATAAACCTGCAGCACTGTTCATTGTGTTTATAAACCTGCAGCGCTGTTCATTGTGTTTATAAACCTGTTATAGTGCTGTTCACTGTGTTTATAAACCTGCAGCACTGTTCACTGTGTTTATAAACCTGCAGCGCTGTTCACTGTGTTCATAAACCTGCAGCGCTGTTCACTGTGTTTATAAACCTGCAGCGCTGTTCACTGTGTTTATAAACCTGCAGCGCTGTTCATTGTGTTTATAAACCTGCAGAGCTGTTCATTGTGTTTATAAACCTGTTATAGCGCTGTTCGTTATGTTTATAAACCTGCAGCGCTGTTCATTGTGTTTATAAACCTGTTATAGTGCTTTTCACTGTGTTTATAAACCTGCAGCGCTGTTCATTGTGTTTATAAACCTGTTATAGCGCTGTTCATTATGTTTATAAACCTGTTATAGTGCTGTTCACTGTGTTTATAAACCTGCAGCGCTGTCCATTGTGTTTATAAACCTGTTATAGCGCTGTTCATTATGTTTATAAACCTGTTATAGTGCTGTTCATTGTGTTTATAAACCTGCAGTGCTGTTCACTGTGTTTATAAACCTGTTATAGCGCTGTTCACTGTGTTTATAAACCTGCAGCGCTGTTCATTGTGTTTATAAACCTGTTATAGTGCTCTTCACTGTGTTTATAAACCTGCAGTGCTGTTCATTGTGTTTATAAACCTGTTATAGTGCTGTTGACTGTGTTTATAAACCTGCAGCACTGTTCATTGTGTTTATAAACCTGCAGCGCTGTTCATTGTGTTTATAAACCTGCAGCGCTGTTCATTGTGTTTATAAACCTGTTATAGTGCTGTTCACTGTGTTTATAAACCTTCAGCACTGTTCACTGTGTTTATAAACCTGCAGCGCTGCTCATTGTGTTTATAAACCTGCAGCGCTGTTCATTGTGTTTATAAACCTGTTATAGCGCTGTTCATTATGTTTATAAACCTGTTATAGTGCTGTTCACTGTGTTTATAAACCTGCAGCGCTGTTCATTGTGTTTATAAACCTGTTATAGTGCTCTTCACTGTGTTTATAAACCTGTTATAGTGCTGTTCACTGTGTTTATAAACCTGCAGCGCTGTTCACTGTGTTTATAAACCTGCAGCGCTGTTCATTGTGTTTATAAACCTGCAGCACTGTTCACTGTGTTTATAAACCTGCAGCACTGTTCATTGTGTTTAGAAACCTGTTATAGTGCTGTTCACTGTGTTTATAAACCTGCAGCACTGTTCATTGTGTTTATAAACCTGCAGCGCTGTTCACTGTGTTTATAAACCTGCAGCACTGTTCACTGTGTTTATAAACCTGTTATAGTGCTGTTCACTGTGTTTATAAACCTGCAGTGCTGTTCACTGTGTTTATAAACCTGCAGCACTGTTCATTGTGTTTAGAAACCTGTTATAGTGCTGTTCACTGTGTTTATAAACCTGCAGTGCTGTTCACTGTGTTTATAAACCTGCAGTGCTGTTCACTGTGTTTATAAACCTGTTATAGTGCTGATCACTGTGTTTATAAACCTTCAGCACTGTTCACTGTGTTTATAAACCTGCAGCGCTGTTCATTGTGTTTATAAACCTGCAGTGCTGTTCATTGTGTTTATAAACCTGTTATAGTGCTGTTGACTGTGTTTATAAACCTGTTATAGTGCTGTTCATTGTGTTTATAAACCTGTTATAGTGCTGTTCACTGTGTTTATAAACCTGCAGTGCTGTTCATTGTGTTTATAAACCTGCAGCGCTGTTCATTGTGTTTATAAACCTGCAGCACTGTTCATTGTGTTTATAAACCTACAGCGCTGTTCACTGTGTTTATAAACCTATTATAGTGCTGTTGACTGTGTTTATAAACCTGCAGTGCTGTTCATTGTGTTTATAAACCTGCAGCGCTGTTCATTGTGTTTATAAACCTGCAGTGCTGTTCATTGTGTTTATAAACCTGTTATAGTGCTGTTCACTGTGTTTATAAACCTGCAGCGCTGTTCATTGTGTTTATAATCCTGCAGCGCTGTTCATTGTGTTTATAAACCTGTTATAGCGCTGTTCACTGTGTTTATAAACCTGCAGCGCTGTTTACTGTGTTTATAAACCTGCAGCGCTGTTCACTGTGTTTATATACCTGCAGTGCTGTTCATTGTGTTTATAAACCTGTTATAGTGCTGTTCATTGTGTTTATAAACCTGCAGTGCTGTTCATTGTGTTTATAAACCTGCAGCGCTGTTCATTGTGTTTATAAACCTGCAGCGCTGTTCACTGTGTTTATAAACCTGTTATAGTGCTGTTCACTGTGTTTATAAACCTGCAGCGCTGTTCACTGTGTTTATAAACCTGTTATAGTGCTGTTCGTGTTTATAAACCTGCAGCGCTGTTCATTGTGTTTATAAATCTGCAGCGCTGTTCACTGTGTTTATAAACCTGTTATAGTGCTGTTCGTGTTTATAAACCTGCAGTGCTGTTCATTGTGTTTATAAACCTGCAACGCTGTTCATTGTGTTTATAAACCTGTTATAGTGCTGTTCACTGTGTTTATAAACCTGCAGCGCTGTTCACTGTGTTTATAAACCTGCAGCGCTGTTCATTGTGTTTATAAACCTGTTATAGCGCTGTTCATTGTGTTTATAAACCTGTTATAGCGCTGTTCATTGTGTTTATAAACCTGTTATAGTGCTGTTCACTGTGTTTATAAACCTGTTATAGCGCTGTTCACTGTGTTTATAAACCTGCAGCGCTGTTCACTGTGTTTATAAACCTGTTATAGCGCTATTCACTGTGTTTATAAACCTGCAGCGCTGTTCACTGTGTTTATAAACCTGCAGCGCTGTTCATTGTGTTTATAAACCTGCAGTGCTGTTCACTGTGTTTATAAACCTGCAGCGCTGTTCATTGTGTTTATAAACCTGCAGCACTGTTCATTGTGTTTATAAACCTGCAGCGCTGTTCATTGTGTTTATAAACCTGTTATAGTGCTGTTCACTGTGTTTATAAACCTGCAGCACTGTTCACTGTGTTTATAAACCTGCAGCGCTGTTCACTGTGTTTATAAACCTGCAGCGCTGTTCACTGTGTTTATAAACCTGCAGCGCTGTTCACTGTGTTTATAAACCTGCAGCGCTGTTCATTGTGTTTATAAACCTGCAGTGCTGTTCACTGTGTTTATAAACCTGCAGCGCTGTTCATTGTGTTTATAAACCTGTTATAGTGCTGTTCATTGTGTTTATAAACCTGCAGCGCTGTTCATTGTGTTTATAAACCTCTTATAGTGCTGTTCATTGTGTTTATAAACCTGTTATAGCGCTGTTCACTGTGTTTATAAACCTGCAGCGCTGTTCACTGTGTTTATAAACCTGTTATAGCGCTGTTCACTGTGTTTATAAACCTGCAGCGCTGTTCACTGTGTTTATAAACCTGTTATAGCGCTGTTCACAGTGTTTATAAACCTTCAGCGCTATTCATTGTGTTTATAAACCTGCAACGCGGTTCATTGTGTTTATAAACCTGTTATAGTGCTGTTCACTGTGTTTATAAACCTGCAGCGCTGTTCACTGTGTTTATAAACCTGTTATAGCGCTGTTCACTGTGTTTATAAACCTGCAGCGCTGTTCACTGTGTTTATAAACCTGTTATAGTGCTGTTCGTGTTTATAAACCTGCAGTGCTGTTCATTGTGTTTATAAACCTGCAACGCTGTTCATTGTGTTTATAAACCTGTTATAGTGCTGTTCACTGTGTTTATAAACCTGCAGCGCTGTTCACTGTGTTTATAAACCTGCAGCGCTGTTCATTGTGTTTATAAACCTGTTATAGCGCTGTTCATTGTGTTTATAAACCTGTTATAGCGCTGTTCATTGTGTTTATAAACCTGTTATAGTGCTGTTCACTGTGTTTATAAACCTGTTATAGCGCTGTTCACTGTGTTTATAAACCTGCAGCGCTGTTCACTGTGTTTATAAACCTGTTATAGCGCTATTCACTGTGTTTATAAACCTGCAGCGCTGTTCACTGTGTTTATAAACCTGCAGCGCTGTTCATTGTGTTTATAAACCTGCAGTGCTGTTCACTGTGTTTATAAACCTGCAGCGCTGTTCATTGTGTTTATAAACCTGCAGCACTGTTCATTGTGTTTATAAACCTGCAGCGCTGTTCATTGTGTTTATAAACCTGTTATAGTGCTGTTCACTGTGTTTATAAACCTGCAGCACTGTTCACTGTGTTTATAAACCTGCAGCGCTGTTCACTGTGTTTATAAACCTGCAGCGCTGTTCACTGTGTTTATAAACCTGCAGCGCTGTTCACTGTGTTTATAAACCTGCAGCGCTGTTCATTGTGTTTATAAACCTGTTATAGTGCTGTTCACTGTGTTTATAAACCTGCAGCGCTGTTCATTGTGTTTATAATCCTGCAGCGCTGTTCATTGTGTTTATAAACCTGTTATAGTGCTGTTCATTGTGTTTATAAACCTGCAGCGCTGTTCATTGTGTTTATAAACCTCTTATAGTGCTGTTCATTGTGTTTATAAACCTGTTATAGCGCTGTTCACTGTGTTTATAAACCTGCAGCGCTGTTCACTGTGTTTATAAACCTGTTATAGCGCTGTTCACTGTGTTTATAAACCTGCAGCGCTGTTCACTGTGTTTATAAACCTGTTATAGCGCTGTTCACAGTGTTTATAAACCTTCAGCGCTATTCATTGTGTTTATAAACCTGCAACGCGGTTCATTGTGTTTATAAACCTGTTATAGTGCTGTTCACTGTGTTTATAAACCTGCAGCGCTGTTCACTGTGTTTATAAACCTGTTATAGCGCTGTTCACTGTGTTTATAAACCTGCAGCGCTGTTCATTGTGTTTATAAACCTGTTATTGCGCTGTTCATTGTGTTTATAAACCTGTTATAGCGCTGTTCATTGTGTTTATAAACCTGTTATAGTGCTGTTCACTGTGTTTATAAACCTGTTATAGTGCTGTTCACTGTGTTTATAAACCTGCAGCGCTGTTCATTGTGTTTATAAACCTGTTATAGTGCTGTTCACTGTGTTTATAAACCTGTTATAGTGCTGTTCACTGTGTTTATAAACCTGCAGCGCTGTTCATTGTGTTTATAAACCTGCAGCACTGTTCACTGTGTTTATAAACAGGCAGCGCTGTTCATTGTGTTTATAAACCTGCAGCGCTGTTCATTGTTTATAAACCTGCAGCGCTGTTCACTATGTTTATAAATCGTGTTACTTCTGTATTTGTTTTTTTAAGTGGTGGATTTATTTCTGTTTATTTATTTATTAGTTTGTAGGTTTCTTTGATTGTCTCTTTATTCATTCGTTTGATTATTTGTGCGTGTATATTCGTCCACTGCGTCTGACTCAGTATGTACACTCCTCTATGTTTATAAACCTGCAGCGCTGTTCATTGTGTTTATAAACCTGCAGCACTGTTCATTGTGTTTATAAACCTGCAGCGCTGTTCATTGTGTTTATAAACCTGTTATAGTGCTGTTCACTGTGTTTATAAACCTGCAGCACTGTTCACTGTGTTTATAAACCTGCAGCGCTGTTCATTGTGTTTATAAACCTGTTATAGTGCTGTTCACTGTGTTTATAAACCTGCAGCACTGTTCATTGTGTTTATAAACCTGCACAGCTGTTCATTGTGTTTATAAACCTGCAGCGCTGTTCACTGTGTTTATAAACCTGCAGCACTGTTCACTGTGTTTATAAACCTGCAGCACTGTTCACTGTGTTTATAAACCTGCAGCGCTGTTCACTGTGTTTATAAACCTGCAGCGCTGTTCATTGTGTTTATAAACCTGCAGCGCTGTTCATTGTGTTTATAAACCTGCAACGCTGTTCACTGTGTTTATAAACCTGCACAGCTGTTCATTGTGTTTATAAACCTGTTATAGCGCTGTTCACTGTGTTTATAAACCTGCAGCACTGTTCACTGTGTTTATAAACCTGTTATTGTGCTGTTCACTGTGTTTATAAACCTGTTATAGTGCTGTTCATTGTTTATAAACCTGCAGCGCTGTTCACTATGTTTATAAATCGTGTTTCTTCTGTATTTGTTTTTTTAAGTGGTGGATTTATTTCTGTTTAATTATTTATTAGTTTGTATGTTTCTTTGATTGTCTCTTTATTCATTCATTTGTTTGATTATTTGTGCGTGTATATGCGTGCACTGCGTCTGACTCAGTATGTACACTCCTCTATGTGTGCTCTATTACTACTGAGTTGTGTAATGGGTTTTAATTCTCCTCCAGATAACTTTGTGGTGGATCACAGCTCCTGTGTTCGAGCCTGTCCGAGTAACAAGATGGAGGTGGAGCAGAACCACGTCAGGATGTGTGTCCCCTGTACTGACATCTGCCCTAAAGGTGCGTAGAATAGAAGAGAAGAGAAATTCACTATGGCGGATATAATGACCGATAACAACTTTGAAGGAAATGCAGTACAATAGGAATAATCCACTTGGTGGTGTGCTGTTACAGGAAAATAATCAGCAGTGGTGTGGCATGATTCTAGTAACAGCATGTCTTATGTCTTGAAGTGTTTTATTCCTCTTATACCACACCAAATTTTTCCATGATTATGGCAATTTATTTATGGCATTTTGGCAGACACCCTTATCCAGAGTGTCTTACATTTATTATTTATCTTACATTTATCTCAGTTGATTGTATTTATTTATTTATTTATTTATTAAAGGACGACACGTCATCTTTTTATCAGTTTATAGCTATGTGTCGCTACTGTTGTCACATAAACTCCTCTGTCCTGAAGGTATCGGGGAAAAATGCTGGTAAAGTTACAGCTTTAGCTCTGACACTGGAGACTCCTTCCGTAAATGTTAAATAAACACTTCCTTACAGAAAACTACGGGAAACACACAACCATCAATTAGTGACCTTTTCTTTGTTGGTTTATTTATTCATTCTTTCATTGATTTATTCATTCATATGTTTATTATTTTATTAATATTAGTAATTGATTTATTTTTGGTTTCTTTTAATTTTTTTAAAATTTCTTTGTTTGTTTGTTTGTTTGGTTGTCCATTTGTTCATTAACTAATGAGATTTGTTCATTTATTACTTGCTTGTTTGGTTTTTAGTTTTTTTTTATTTTTTATTTTTTAAATTTGCTGGTTATTTATTTGTTGTTTGTTTGTTTATGTATTTGTTGCTTTGTTTGCCTGTCCATTTGTTCATATCTAATTAAATTATTTTTATTAGTTTAATTAATTACATTTGTTTGTTCTTTGTTTTTGCCTCTTTCTTTCTTTACTTGGTTGTTTGCTATTTTATTTTATTTTATTTGTTCCTTTATTTATGAGTTTGTTATTTATTGTTTGTCTGTTAATTTATTGATTTGCTGTTTATTCTTTTGTTTGTTTGTTCATTTGTCCGTTGTCCGTTTGTTTGTTTGTTCGTTCACTCATTTATTTGTTGATTCCACACATTTTAAAATCTGTTTCAGTCCGTTCACATGTATGTCCCTGTGTAAGTCATTACTATAGAAACGATAACGATATTGGAGCTGCTGTGACCAATCAGAATCGTGATCAACACGCGATTTTAGTTTTTTTCTCTTTTGACTCTAACGAACTATTTACTCATGATGATCAGTTCGGACGTCTGTTTATTTTGAAGCGTTTTTTTTTTTGTACTTCAGTGTGTGATGGAATAGGGACGGGCGGTTTACACACGGCTCAGACCGTCGACTCCAGCAACATCGACAAGTTCATCAACTGCACCAAAATCAACGGCAACCTGATTTTCCTCATCACTGGTATTAAAGGGTGAGACTTTTTTTTGTCTCCTGTAACCACTTCAAAATATCCACTTTGTCACTTATCTATTTAAAGGTAACGTTTTTAGCCAGTCAGTCATCGTAGTCGCTTATCCTGACCGTAACAAGCCAGGAATTTTATCTAGCTAGACCTTGAATACCACAGAAGAACGTTTCTTAACATGGGTTGTGTTACGTCCTTCTCAGTTGTTTGGATTAATAAAGCACAGAAATGACAAACAAACCAATGTTAGTACATAAACTAGCTAATATTAGCTAGGTTGCTTAAATATGCGTTGGAACGCGGGCTGAATGAAGGAACTCTCTTCATGTCTCATTGGGTGTTGGATGCAGCTAGCCTGCTAACACTAGCTCGCTAGCTAAAGTCTAGAGTAGAAAACAAAACGATAATGCCTGGTTGTTTCTGATGCTTTATTATTATTATATATTTATTATTGTTATTATTATTATTATTATTATTATTATTATTATTATTATTAGTGCTGTTTTTTTTCTGCCCAATCTGCATTGTCTGTGTATTTATTTCGCGTATTAGCATTAACGTCCTTGCTAAAACCCACGACAGAAGATCAAAACACATATATCTGACGAGGTTCAAATTTTTATTTTTGTTGAGATTTTTATAGTTGAGAGATTTTTCATTCCCATTTCCACTCGTATTTTATAACGTCACGAGCGTGTCGTTATGAAGAGATTGGGCGATTTTCAGAAACTTCTTCTGACAATCTCACACGAAATAACATTTGTTTGTTTCTTACGTTTCTTCTCTGCTCGTGGCAGAGACATGTACCATGGTACCGCAGCTCTGGACCCTGAACGCCTGAATGTCTTCCGCACTGTCCGAGAGATCACAGGTGAGTTCAGTGTGAATATAAAGACACATGATATTGTTATATCGTGTTATCTACTGTAACACTTTCATGTAATGTAGAAGATTCAATTCAGATTGGGCAGAAAGAGTCACATGACAAGTTATTCTTGTGTTTTGTTTTGATTAGTCGTTACGTCTTGGTTTTGCTTTTGTGTTTTTAGTTTTACTGTTTTGACTTGTTGTATTCTTGATTTGTTGTGCTTATAGATTTTCTGTTGCAATTTTAGTTTCACTGTAGTGTTGTAGTTTTCGCTGTAGTGTTGTTGGTTTTGCTGTAGTGTTGTAGTTTTCGCTGTAGTGTTGTTGGTTTTGCTGTAGTGTTGTTGTTTTCGCTGTAGTGTTGTTGGTTTTGCTGTAGTGTTGTTGTTTTCGCTATAGTCCTGTTGGTTTTGATGTAGTGTTGTTGTTTTTGCTGTAGTGTTTTTGGTTGCACTGTAGTGTTGTTGTTTTCGCTGTATTGTTGTGTTTTTCTGTAGTGTTGTTGTTTTCACTGTAGTGTTGTTGGTTTTGCTGTAGTGTTGTTGTTTTCGCTATAGTCCTGTTGGTTTTGATGTAGTGTTGTTGTTTTCACTGTAGTGTTGTTGGTTTCACTGTAGTGTTGTTGTTTTTGCTGTAGTGTTGTTGCTTTGGCTGTAGTGTTGTTTTCGCTGTAGTGTTGTTGTTTTCGCTGTAGTCCTGTTGGTTTTGCTGTAGTGTTGTTGTTTTCACTATAGTCCTGTTGGTTTTGATGTAGTGTTGTTGGTTTCGCTGTAGTGTTGTTAGTTTTTCTGTAGTGTTGTTGTTTTCGCTGTAGTGTTGTTGGTTTTTTATGTAGTGTTTTTGTTTTCACTGTAGTGTTGTTGGTTTTTTCTGTAATGTTGTTGTTTTCGCTGTAGTGTTGTTGTTTTGCTGTAGTGTTGTTGTTTTCACTGTAGTGTTGTTGGTTTTGCTGTAGTGTTGTTGTTTTCGCTGTAGTGTTGTTGGTTTCGCTGTAGTGTTGTTGTTTTCGCTGTAGTGTTGTTGGTTTTGCTGTAGTGTTGTTGGTTTTGCTGTAGTGTTGTTGTTTTCGCTATAGTCCTGTTGGTTTTGATGTAGTGTTGTTGTTTTTGCTGTAGTGTTTTTGGTTGCACTGTAGTGTTGTTGTTTTTGCTGTATTGTTGTGTTTTTTCTGTAGTGTTGTTGTTTTCACTGTAGTGTTGTTGGTTTTGCTGTAGTGTTGTTGTTTTCGCTATAGTCCTGTTGGTTTTGATGTAGTGTTGTTGTTTTCACTGTAGTGTTGTTGGTTTCACTGTAGTGTTGTTGTTTTTGCTGTAGTGTTGTTGGTTTTTTCTGTAGTGTTGTTGTTTTTGCTGTAGTGTTGTTGTTTTCACTGTAGTGTTGTTGGTTTTGCTGTAGTGTTGTTGTTTTCACTGAAGTTGTTGTTCTTTTTGCTGTAGTGTTGTTGGTTTCACTGTAGTGTTGTTGTTTTTGCTGTAGTGTTGTTGTTTTTTTCTGTAGTGTTGTTGTTTTCACTGTAGTGTTGTTGGTTTCACTGTAGTGTTGTTGTTTTTGCTGTAGTGTTGTTGGTTTTTTCTGTAGTGTTGTTGTTTTCGCTGTAGTGTTGTTGTTTTCGCTGTAGTGTTGTTGGTTTTGCTGTAGTGTTGTTGTTTTCACTGAAGTTGTTGTTCTTTTTGCTGTAGTGTTGTTGGTTTCACTGTAGTGTTGTTGTTTTTGCTGTAGTGTTGTTGTTTTTTTCTGTAGTGTTGTTGTTTTCGCTGTAGTGTTGTTGGTTTTGCTGTAGTGTTGTTTTCACTGTAGTGTTGTTGGTTTTGCTGTAGTGTTGTTGGTTTTTTCTGTAGTGTTTTTGTTTTCGCTGTAGTGTTGTTGGTTTTGCTGTAGTGTTGTTGTTTTCGCTATAGTCCTGTTGGTTTTGATGTAGTGTTGTTGTTTTCACTGCAGTGTTGTTGTTTTCGCTGTAGTGTTGTTGGTTTTGCTGTAGTGTTGTTGTTTTCACTGTAGTGTTGTTGGTTTTTTCTGTAGTGTTGTTGTTTTCACTGTAGTGTTGTTGGTTTTGCTGTAGTGTTGTTGTTTTCGCTATAGTCCTGTTGGTTTTGATGTAGTGTTGTTGTTTTCACTGTAGTGTTGTTGGTTTCACTGTAGTGTTGTTGTTTTTGCTGTAGTGTTGTTGCTTTGGCTGTAGTGTTGTTTTCGCTGTAGTGTTGTTGTTTTCGCTGTAGTCCTGTTGGTTTTGCTGTAGTGTTGTTGTTTTCACTATAGTCCTGTTGGTTTTGATGTAGTGTTGTTGGTTTCGCTGTAGTGTTGTTAGTTTTTCTGTAGTGTTGTTGTTTTCGCTGTAGTGTTGTTGGTTTTTTATGTAGTGTTTTTGTTTTCACTGTAGTGTTGTTGGTTTTTTCTGTAATGTTGTTGTTTTCGCTGTAGTGTTGTTGTTTTGCTGTAGTGTTGTTGTTTTCACTGTAGTGTTGTTGGTTTTGCTGTAGTGTTGTTGTTTTCGCTGTAGTGTTGTTGGTTTTGCTGTAGTGTTGTTGTTTTCGCTGTAGTGTTGTTGGTTTCGCTGTAGTGTTGTTGGTTTTGCTGTAGTGTTGTTGGTTTTGCTGTAGTGTTGTTGTTTTCGCTATAGTCCTGTTGGTTTTGATGTAGTGTTGTTGTTTTTGCTGTAGTGTTTTTGTCTGCACTGTAGTGTTGTTGTTTTTGCTGTATTGTTGTGTTTTTTCTGTAGTGTTGTTGTTTTCACTGTAGTGTTGTTGGTTTTGCTGTAGTGTTGTTGTTTTCGCTATAGTCCTGTTGGTTTTGATGTAGTGTTGTTGTTTTCACTGTAGTGTTGTTGGTTTCACTGTAGTGTTGTTGTTTTTGCTGTAGTGTTGTTGGTTTTTTCTGTAGTGTTGTTGTTTTTGCTGTAGTGTTGTTGTTTTCACTGTAGTGTTGTTGGTTTTGCTGTAGTGTTGTTGTTTTCACTGAAGTTGTTGTTCTTTTTGCTGTAGTGTTGTTGGTTTCACTGTAGTGTTGTTGTTTTTGCTGTAGTGTTGTTGTTTTTTTCTGTAGTGTTGTTGTTTTCACTGTAGTGTTGTTGGTTTCACTGTAGTGTTGTTGTTTTTGCTGTAGTGTTGTTGGTTTTTTCTGTAGTGTTGTTGTTTTCGCTGTAGTGTTGTTGTTTTCGCTGTAGTGTTGTTGGTTTTGCTGTAGTGTTGTTGTTTTCACTGAAGTTGTTGTTCTTTTTGCTGTAGTGTTGTTGGTTTCACTGTAGTGTTGTTGTTTTTGCTGTAGTGTTGTTGTTTTTTTCTGTAGTGTTGTTGTTTTCGCTGTAGTGTTGTTGGTTTTGCTGTAGTGTTGTTTTCACTGTAGTGTTGTTGGTTTTGCTGTAGTGTTGTTGGTTTTTTCTGTAGTGTTTTTGTTTTCGCTGTAGTGTTGTTGGTTTTGCTGTAGTGTTGTTGTTTTCGCTATAGTCCTGTTGGTTTTGATGTAGTGTTGTTGTTTTCACTGCAGTGTTGTTGTTTTCGCTGTAGTGTTGTTGGTTTTGCTGTAGTGTTGTTGTTTTCACTGTAGTGTTGTTGGTTTTTTCTGTAGTGTTGTTGTTTTTGCTGTAGTGTTGTTGGTTTTGCTGTAGTGTTGTTGTTTTTTTCTGTAGTGTTTTTGTTTTTGCTGTAGTGTTGTTGTTTTTTTCTGTAGTGTTGTTGTTTTTTTCTGTAGTGTTGTTGTTTTTGCTGTAGTGTTGTTGGTTTTGCTGTAGTGTTGTTGTTTTCGCTATAGTCCTGTTGGTTTTGATGTAGTGTTGTTGTTTTCACTGCAGTGTTGTTGTTTTTGCTGTAGTGTTGTTGTTTTCGCTGTAGTGTTTTTGTTTTTTTCTGTAGTGTTTTTGTTTTCGCTGTAGTGTTGTTGGTTTTGCTGTAGTGTTGTTGGTTTTGCTGTAGTGTTGTTGTTTTCGCTATAGTCCTGTTGGTTTTGATGTAGTGTTGTTGTTTTCGCTGTAGTGTTGTTGGTTTCGCTGTAGTGTAGTTGTTCTCACTATAGTGTTTTCGGTTTCGCTGTAGTGTTGTTGGTTTTGCTGTAGTGTTGTTGGTTTTGCTGTAGTGTTGTTGGTTTTGCTGTAGTGTTGTTAGTTTCGCTATAGTCCTGTTGGTTTTGATGTAGTGTTGTTGTTTTTGCTGTAGTGTTGTTGGTTTCACTGTAGCGTTGTTGGTTTTTTCTGTAGTGTTTTTGTTTTCACTGTAGTGTTGTTGGTTTTGCTGTAGTGTTGTTGTTTTTGCTATAGTGTTGTTGTTTTCGCTGTAGTCCTGTTGGTTTTGCTGTAGTGTTGTTGTTTTCACTATAGTCCTGTTGGTTTTGATGTAGTGTTGTTGTTTTCGCTGTAGTGTTGTTGGTTTTGCTGTAGTGTTGTTGTTTTCGATATAGTCCTGTTGGTTTCACTGTAGTGTTGTTGGTTTTGCTGTAGTGTTGTTGTTTTCACTGTAGTGTTGATGGTTTTGCTGTAGTGTTGTTGTTTTCGCTGTAGTGTTGTTGGTTTTGCTGTAGTGTTGTTGTTTTCGCTGTAGTGTTGTTGGTTTCGCTGTAGTGTTGTTGGTTTTGCTGTAGTGTTGTTGTTTTCGCTGTAGTGTTGTTGGTTTTGCTGTAGTGTTGTTGTTTTCGCTGTATTGTTGTTGGTTTTGCTGTAGTGTTGTTGTTTTCGCTATAGTCCTGTTGGTTTTGCTGTAGTGTTGTTGTTTTTGCTGTAGTGTTGTTGGTTTCACTGTAGTGTTGTTGGTTTTGCTGTAGTGTTGTTGTTTTCGCTGTAGTCTACTTGGTTTTGATGTAGTGTTGTTGTTTTCACTGTAGTGTTGTTGGTTTCGCTGTAGTGTTGTTGTTTTCGCTGTAGTGTTGTTGGTTTCGCTGTAGTGTTGTTGTTTTCACTATAGTCCTGTTGGTTTTGATGTAGTGTTGTTGTTTTCGCTGTAGTGTTGTTGGTTTTGCTGTAGTGTTGTTGTTTTCGCTGTAGTGTTGTTGTTTTTTTCTGTAGTGTTGTTGTTTTTGCTGTAGTGTTGTTGGTTTTGCTGTAGTGTTGTTGTTTTCGCTATAATCCTGTTGGTTTTGATGTAGTGTTGTTGTTTTCACTGTAGTGTTGTTGGTTTCACTGAAGTGTTGTTGTTTTCACTGTAGTGTTGTTGGTTTTTTCTGTAGTATTGTTGGTTTTGCTGTAGTGTTGTTGTTTTCGCTTTAGTGTTGTTGGTTTTTCTGTAGTGTTGTTGTTTTCGCTGTAGTGTTGTTGGTTTCACTGTAGTGTTGTTGTTTTCGCTATAGTCCTGTTGGTTTTGATGTAGTGTTGTTGTTTTCGCTGTAGTGTTGTTGGTTTTTTCTGTAGTGTTGTTGGTTTTGCTGTAGTGTTGTTTTCGCTGTAGTGTTGTTGGTTTTGCTGTAGTGTTGTTGTTTTCGCTGTAGTGTTGTTGGTTTTGCTGTAGTGTTGTTGTTTTTGCTATAGTCCTGTTGGTTTTGATGTAGTGTTGTTGTTTTCACTGCAGTGTTGTTGGTTTCACTGTAGTGTTGTTGTTTTCGCTGTAGTGTTGTTGGTTTTTTCAGTAGTGTTGTTGTTTTCGCTGTAGTGTTGTTGGACGGGAGGTTGTTAGGGCAGTTAGCCCCCAGTGCTATGGTAGGGCCTCCCCTAGCCAAGGCTGTCCCAAGTTTTCAGTGTTCTCTGGTTCTCTGGTCACCGAGCTGTCACAGGGCAACGAAAATCTGATGCTTTCCCTCCAATAGAATGTGGAACAGTCGTTATTTCCTGGTCCGCAAAAAATAGAGGAGTATGCGGCCAATTTTAGATCTGTGTCATCTGAACTGTACTCTTCGGACATACAGGTTCAAGATGCTGACGCTCAAACTTATCATGCCACAGATTCAGTTCGAGGACTGATTTGTGATGATAGATCTAAAAAGTTCATATTTCCACATAGAAATATCGCCCAGTCACAGGAAGGTTTGCGTTGGAGGCGACGCATACCAAGATTCAGCTAGACCCAGTAGAGTTCACTGTAGTGTTGTTGGTTTTGCTGTTGTGTTTTTGGTTTTGCTGTTGAATCACTGTTACTTTTTGTTGCGTTGTTGTTTTGCGTTTTTGTGTTTCTGAATTTTCTCTTGTGCTGTTTTGCTTCCGTTAATGTGTGTTGCACTTATGAGCCAAATTAAATATCAGGGAAACAAAAAGAAAACCAACAGCATTTAGAAGCCCTTGGAGAGAAAAAAAAAGAAGCGATAACCGTAATAATTTTTGTGTGACTTAATAGTTGCATGAATTGCGCACTGTTCTGTTCTGTTCCGTACGAGTACGGACCTGCGTTCATTTGAGAGTCAGAATTGTTCTATATAACACCCTGGGTGCTGCCGTGTTGGGTTTTTATAGGTGAGGAGAAGGGATTTCTTTTGGATATGACAGGAAATTGGTGACCAGAGTGCATTAAAGAGAGAGAGAGGGTGAGAACTCTGGCAGCTGAATTTCAGATGTATTGCACGCTGGAGAGTGAGAAAAAGAAAAAAGCGCTCCGCAATAATCGCCAGTTATGAAAGCGTCCTTAAAATGGAGCACAGTATCGCGCAACATTGTTTGATTAAATGTAGCGACATACAAAACAATAAAGTGTGTCTCATATTAAAGCTTTTTGTCACTCCGAACCCCAGACTGTGGCACGCCAAACGACTAATAAACTGAAGCGCTTCCTTCATAATGACAATGCTGGCAGGAAGGAAGAGCAATGAGCCCCCCCCCCCTCCTCTGTTTATTGATCATTTTAACGCTGAAAAATTACAGCCAGTAATATTAAACTCTTCGTAGGCGTCCTTGTATAAAATTGAGGCTCTAAATATCTTCCTCGCACTTTTACTGTAGTATCCAGTATACTATTTTTCTAAATTGTTTATGATGCCATATATATATCTATATCTATATCTATCTATCTATATCTATATATATATATATATATATATATATATATATATATATATATATATATATATAAATATATATATATATATATATACACACTGCCATATACTATATACTGAGTCTCCAAAGTTTCATCGGTTTTCCTGACAGGAAAGTGCGCCGTAGTTTCTCAGCCTGCTTTAAAAAACTTTGAAGAAGTTAAGATTAATGTCAATTGAATATATGAAGTAATAACCAAATATAATTCGAATACATAGATGTTTACTGTATGTGATTTGGATTTGCTTAAATAAACAAAACTGTACACGTTTTAGCTCATTTGTACTTTCCTTTACGATGAAGGCTGGTTTTTCTATACCAGCATCTCTGGAACTCTGGAACTCCTTTTTTTTTTTTTTTTTAGTGTTGTTTATTAACAAAGAAACAAAAAAGAATGTTCTATGAGGAAACGTTTCTTTAACATGCCATTTTTCTCTTATTAACTTATTAAAAACTGAGGAAATGTGAGGGAACGACTGTTTATAGTTAGCGCCACTAACATAATTGATAACAGCCCTGCTGAAAAAACCCCCCCAAAACCCCAATTGAAACTGTTACAGAAAATCGAGTGGTTTCCACTACAAATACCATTAAAACCATTAACAAATGTAGTGGATTTTATGCCATATTCTATAAGGATTTAATGCTTTTGTATTCGTCTCCACTAGACATAAACATGCCACTGATACAACCCAACAGATTACCACTACAGATCCACAATGACCATTATAGTTTCCATTAAAACCAATACAATTCCCATTAGAGTTCGCAGTAATGGTTTCCATTGTTTGTTTGTTTTTTATCAGGGAGAAGCTAGCTTGTCATTTGCATATGTTCCACAAGTTAAAATGCAACTATAATTAGATATATATATTTGTAATGGTTGGTATATTGCTGTGTTGTATGAGGATTAACAGATTTCAGGGATGATATTATAGGAAAATAATCAACTTTCAGGTGGTAAGAGTAACTGCATCATGGGTTATTTTAACATAACGGCATAACCATGCTGCTTGACGTGAATAAATAATGGCCTTTCCCGATCTTCGTAGACGTATGAACTATAGTATTTATATGTTAAATATTTTCCTCCGTAAATATTGACATATCTTTTTCATTTTATTTATTTATTTATTTATTTTTAGAAAGCTTACAGTCAAGGTTGCCAGGTTTTAGCTCAATCCCCACTTCAACTATTCTACTATAAAAGACTCCAAAAAGTCTTGCCATTAACAGTTTTTCTCAGCATTCCTGACAAAGTTACATCCGTTAAAAAAAAATAATACATGCTGATTTGATGTTTGTCTTCCTGTTTCAGGATACTTGAATATCCAGTCATGGCCAGAGAACATGACAGATTTCAGCGTCTTTTCTAACCTTGCTACTATCGGGGGAAGAACGCTCTATAGGTAAGACACTGCTGTACATACTTGTATGTGTGCATAAGTTTGCACCCCACCACGGGATGCTTTGTAAGTTGTCTATAAAAGTAATGTTATAGATACGAAACGCAAGACACAGTCGTTCTAATGTTCACTATGTTATAGTTTCCTCAGTAACGACTTACATAGGGACGGATTTCAAACCACGTGTACTCATGGAAACTGTGAAGTTTTCTGTCAAGGAGACGTTTGTTTATTTAACATTTTATGGAAGGAGACTTCAGTGTCAGCCCTGGCTTATAACAGTAAGCGTGTTCTGTCACACTTTGCTTCGTGGTTTCGCTCTTACATCACAAGCTGCGTTTTATTTATTTATTTATTTGTGTTGCCGATTGACTTCAAGTCAATCAGAGAGAGGGGGAGGGGGGGAAACGCTGATGAGGGAACAAATCATTACGACTGTTTAGAGCTGCCGTAATGTAAGCAAGAACAGGAAGTAGCTAATTTCGTGGACATTCTGCAATATGAAAATGTCGATACTGTACTGTATACATGGAGAAAAACGTAAACGCCAAGCATACGTTAGGACTACAACAGTTCGGGACGTGCTGATATAGGAACAATAAAATAAAATCAAAACTTCAGGGTGGTAGCAGTGACGTTATTTTACTATTTTTAGTGTACACACTAGTGGCTATATTTAGGGATTGGCGTAGAGGACATTTTGTATTAGCACTATATTAGGATCCTTCGCTCAAATAATGACAGGACGATTGAAGGTCATTTGAGTGTCATAGAGACTGAATTGTTGTTGTTTCTAGCCTACAATTTGCACATGTTTATGAAACCCCCTCTATAATTGTGTGTAAATGAGTATAATTACTGTCAGTGACATTAACATTATTTATTTCATTTTAAATTTTTGATAATATTTAAATGTGTAATTCAGAGGTTGTGGTTGTGAATGAAGTACATTTTTTTCCTTTAGTATCGCCACATGAAGGTGTTGCCCAATCTTGAGTTTTTACATCAATGTTCTGTCTGAATTTTTTATTCATTCAACTTTCTATTTATTTAATGTTTATTTTTCCATTTCAGTGTGTAATCAGAAATACATTCATAATTAAGAGAACTTGTGCTCTCCTAATTATAGTGTTTCATGTGTGATTAAGAAAAGAAAAGAAAAATCATTTCACTATATAAGGGCGTTGACATTAGCTTTAAATTTTTTCTCTTTAAATATCCACTGAGTAGAACTTTTCGTTGAAAAGCAGACAGAGTATTAAAAATTCACACACACATTTCACTCACATCTGATACAATGTGGGTTTTTTTTTTGTTCTTTTCCCACAGTGGTATCTCTCTGTTGATCCTGAAGCAGCTCTGGATCACGTCCCTGAGCTTCCAGTCTCTGCAGGAGATCAGCGCCGGGAACGTGTACATCAGCAACAACAGCCAACTGTGTTTCTACCACACACTGAACTGGACGAGGTTTTTCCGCTCCGGCAGTCAGCGAGCGCTGCTGAACAGCAACAAGGAGACGCAGCAGTGCAGTGAGTCGAGCCGAGTTTCAGTTTATACTTTCACCAGAAACAGTAACAATAATGGTGCTTTTTTTTTGTTTTGGTCCATGGTGCTTGGACTCCAGAGTTGCTCCTTTGTATATAAACTCTTGTGTTTAAAGCTGCAAAATTAATCAAATGTATGGCATAATAGTGATACTACTACTACTACTACTATGAATAATAATAATAATAATAATAATAATAATAATAATAATAATAATATTAACATAAGAATGTTCATATGAAGTGATATGTGATTTCTTTTCTCATACATTTTTTTTTTTTTTTTACATGTTTTCACCTATTTGAAGTATATTCCCATTGATATTTTAGATTTTTTTAGTACACCTGGGTGACTAGGAACAGGAAATTGTGACAAAACCATGACTTCCTGTTTCACCGAGGTATAAATATGAGGTAACACATAGGCCAAATTCCCTTAGTCATTCATAACAATGGGTAAGAGCGAGGAATATAGCTGTGATGTGCAGCAAAAGGTTGCTGAGCTTCACACAATGGGAAGTGTCTATAAGAAAATAGCACAAGCATTGAAAACGCCCATTTCCACCATCAGGGCAATAATTAAGAAGTTCCAGTTAACTGGAAATGTTATGAATCGACCTGGAATTGGACGTGTGTCTATATCGTCTCAACGCACTGTGAAGAGGATGGTTCGAGTGGCCAAAAAATCTCCAAGGATCACAGCTGAAGAACTGCAGAAGTTAGTTGCGACTTGGGGTCAGAAAGTCGCCAAAACTACAATCCGAAGTCACCTACATCACCACAAGGTGTTTGGAAGGGTTTTAAGAAAAACGCCTCTACTCTCATCCAAAAACAAACTCGAGCGTCTTCAGTGTGCAGACACGACTGGAACTTCAAATGGGATCGGGTTCTATGGTCAGATGAAACCAAAATAGAGCTTTTTGGTAATAAACACCAGAGGTGGTTTTGGAGCACACAGAGAGGTAGCCATATGGAAAAGTACCTCATGCCCACTGTTAAATATGGAGGTGGATCTTTAATGTTTTGGGCTGTTTTTCTGCCAGAGGTTCTGGACATTTTGTTAGGATACATGGCATCATGGACTCTATCAAATATCAACAGATATTAAATGAAAACTTGACTGCCTCTGCCAGAAAGCTTCAAATGGGCCATGGTTGGATCTTCTAGCAGGACAATGATCCAAAACATACATCAAAATCAACACAAAAACGGTTTACTGTCCACAAAATCAAGGTCCTGCCCTGACCATCCCAGTCCCCTGACCTGAACCCCATAGAAAACCTGTAGGGTGAACGGAAAAGGAGAGTCCACCAGCGTGGACCTCGAAATGTGACGTATCTGGAGAGATTCTGTATGGAGGAACGCTCTCAGATCCCTTTCCATGTATTCACCAACCTCATCAGGCGTTATAGGAGAAGACTCAGAGCTGTTATCTTGGCAAAGTGGGGTAGCAGAAATTATTGACTAAAGGACGACAATAATTGTTGCACACCTATATTTAACATATATATATATATATATATATATATATATATATATATATATATATATATATATATATATATACACACACACACACACACACACACACACACACATATATAACTGGATAAGCCTGTGTTGTGTTTGCAATTGTTTGATTTTAGTGAATTTTTTTAACCAAAAAAAAAATAAATAAAAAAATCCAAGGTTTAAACAATAAAGACAAATTTTCACTGCCTTCTTTGCTCATATTTAGCCAGGGTGCCAATATTAGTGTATGGCGCTATACATGTAATATTATAAGATATATGATACAAGATAGCATATACGAATGGAGCTTGTACTAATGTAATAAGAAAAGACTGGTGATTAAAAAATTCATAATCTATATTTGGGTTCATACTGCACCTGGATTTAAAAAAAAAAAAAAAAAACTTATTATTTTTAGTATATAATATAGCATATTTCATTTTTTATAACGTCATAATACATTTACCTGCAAGTGTCTTACTATAACATTAATGCTTACATGAATGTGCTTTTAAAGCCTAATAACAGAAAGTTAAAGATGAGGGGGGAAAACAATGAACCTCTTAGAATGACTGAGCTGCAACAATGCATTGCTCCACTAGGGGGCTCTGTTGGAACTTACTGAGTTCCAACAGAGCCTGAACTGAGAAATGGACTGGTGATTTACTCTAATGGACTGGTGATCCATCCAGGGTGTATTCCCGCTTCCTACAGAGATAGACTCCGGACCAACCCCCCACCCCATACTGCACCCTGACCGGAATAAATATATTCATAATTCATAATCAGAATAAATACAAGGAATCCTCTCCATCATTTATGATGAGACATGCCATTTGTTCTCCATCCTCCCCAACGCTGTTTGTAACTCTCAGCCATTTTGTTTTCTGAAGGGTTTAATAGTGGGAGGATGTTTCTCATCTTGTGAGAATGCATTTTTCGTTTTTAATAGTAAGTGAGATTAAACAGGAAAAGTTCATAATTTATTATAAGAAACAGTTTGTGGTTTGTTTGTGGATCACCAACAACGTCAATAACACACGATAACTAATGAAAAGGTTTGGAAGATTTAAAAAAAATAAAAATTGTATGCATACAGTACAGTATGGAATAATGTTAGGGCAGCCTTATAGGTTTCATTATTTACAGTAAATGAGAATAAATGCTATGTTTATTTGTTTGTTTATTTGTTTGTTTGTTTGTTAAATATCACTTCTAAAGGTTTTTTTTTGTTTGTTAATTTAGGTGGGTTGTGCTGTTTCTTATCCTGATAGGATAAGTTCTCATTTATTTATTAATTGCTTTGTTTGTTTGTTTGTTTGTTTGTGTGATGTCATATTTATTTATATATTTTTCACTTATATGTGTCTGTGTGGTTTTATCTGCTGCTGTTTGTTTGTTTATTTATATTGTGCCTAAACGCTAAACAAGTGCTTGTGTTTTTTGTTTTGTTTTGTTTGACTTTTTTATTTAGTTTTATCTTAATTTTTTATTTAGGTGGGGAGGGAGGGAGGGTGGCTTTTTCCTTATCTTTTCATTATTTATAGTAAGTGAGATTAAATAGGATATTTAAGTGTATTTGGTTGTTTTATTTAGTTTATATTTCTTATTTGTTTCTTGTCATTTCTCATGCTTTCGTTGTTTATAGTACGTGGGATTAAGCGCGAGATTATGTTGGTTTGTTTACATTGCTCGTAAAATGTTGGACTATTTTGTTTATTCTCTTTTGCGGGGGCATGGGGGTGGGGTCGTAACTTTTCGTTGTTTATTACATTTAAGTGGGATTAAATGGGATATTATTTATTGATTTATTTGTTTTTAAAAAAATCTTTATTGCTTAAAATCTGGACCTGTGTTTGTTTGTTTTGTTTTGTTTAGTTCTATAATTTTTTTTGGTTTGTTTGGCAGGGGTGGGGTGGGTGTTTATAGTAAGCGGTACTAAATGACATAATGACGTTATTTTGCTTTTTAATCTTTCCCAATAACAGTACCATCTTTGTTTTATATAGCCGCTAAATGCTCCAGACTCCAGACTTTATTTATTTATTTATTTATTTATTTAATACATTTTTAAAAGGTATTAATTACGTTAATTAATTATTTAATTTCAGTGTGAAATTTTTAAAAAAACATTTTATTACTCACATTACTGCAGATTTTCCCCTAAACTCAGGACCGGTGTTCCGTTGAGCCACTTATTTTTTAATGTATTTATTTTTAATTTTATTTTTTATTTTTTAAGGTGTTTCTTGTAAAACGGACTCACATTTACATTTAAATTGAAAATGGATAAAAGAAATCGATATTCATTTCTCTTTAAATCTTTTAAACACTCTGATTTAGTAAACATGATTTTGCACAGAACACACACACACACACACACGCACACGCACACACACGGCGCTAAACCCATTGAGACTGAAGATATGCGGCTCACGGTCAGCTGTCAGAGTGACGAGTGTGGGATAAAGACGTTATTGATTCAGCGACAGCGCTGAGTTCAGCAGTGTATTCATGTGTATTAGTGTGTATTCGTATGTGTGTGTGTGTGTGTGTGTGTGTGTGTGGGTAAAACAGATCACAGGAAGTGTGCGCTCATACACAGCTGACAGGGTAATGTGTAGTTTGTCTTATTTAAGAAAGTTGTTGTGTAATTATATTGTCTCTCAGCCCGGGGAACCTCGAGGAACAAAATGGACGGTATTTAATTAGAATTAAATGAACCTTTAATTTTTACATTTTATTTATTTACTTATTTATTTACAGAGCAGCGTGTGCGTCATACGTTGGGGTCCCAGTCCTGACTAGTGTGTGTGTGTGTGTGTGTTTTCCAGTTACAGAGCAGCGTGTGTGTGATAAGCTGTGTTCAGAAGCAGGATGTTGGGGTCCCGGTCCGGACCAGTGTGTGTCCTGTAGATACTACAGTCGAGGGAGGACGTGCGTGAAGTCCTGCAACCTCTACCACGGGTCAGTGTGATTACTAATCCCCGTGTCACCACCCTGGCAGCGGTAGACAGTTTCTGAAGCTCTGCTGGTTACTAGTTTCAGGTCCAGGTCCCAGGTCACTTTAGCGAGCACTGAACACTTTAACATCCTAAACATTAAAAGTCAGCACATTGCTAGACAGAAAGCAAATAAATAAAACAGAAGCTAAGGTTATAAGGAACGAGCACTAGCAGTGGCTTAAATGGCTTAAAAATGTTCTACGGTCGTGCCTGATTTGTGTTACAGAGATGTTCGGGAGTTCATCAACGGGTCAACGTGCGTGGAATGCGACCGGCAGTGTGAGAAAGCCGGAGATAAAACGCTGACGTGCCACGGACCAGTAAGAAAAAAACAACTTCTGCTAACTGCTGCGAGGATAGAAGTTAATATCACTTATTTATGAGGACGAGGCATCGTTTGCCTGCGTAACGAATCTGGGATCAAAGTACTGTTTGTTTTTTTTCTTCAAATTCATCTTCAGAACCACAGCGCTTCAGTAAATAAACTTTTTTAAATTTTTTTTTTTTTTTTAAAAAGCAGCACTGAAACTACTTTTTCCCCCCAGATAGGTTCATGAATAATTACCGGAAAATAATTATAGTCATTTTTTGTTTTTTTGGAGGGTAAATGAGGCAGCAACCATCAATTTCCCTCGCAGTATGAGTTAACGCTTGTCCGTTTATTTGTGTAAAAATCTCTCATTGATGATTTTAAAAGCATGTCAACTCCTGGAAATGAACCGACAACGTGGCATGATGACTTGGAGAACTCCAAGTATCGCTTGTGAAAAAAAAAAGTGTTTCTTTTATTTTGTATTTATTTATTTATGTTGTTATATTATAGGCGACATTACTGTGTGATTGACGTGGTGTTACCTCACTGTTACCTCGATATAGTTGATCATTTTCCTATAGCTGTGTGTCCAGACGTGTTTTATTCCTCTTGCGCCACAGCAATTTTCCGACAATCACGACGTCAAGAATAACACATCGCTTCGTACCCGTTTATAGTTACGTTTAACGTGAACCCGCCGTGTTTCTCTGTCGTTTCTCACTTTAGGGTCCGGATCACTGTATGAAGTGTGTTCATCTTAAAGACGGACCAAACTGTGTGGAGAAATGTCCTAACGGCCTGCAGGGAGCCGACAGCTTCATTTTCAAATACGCCGAAGCCAACAGTGAGTGCCAACCCTGCCACCCCAACTGCACCCAGGGGTAAGTGTTATTACTGTATTCATGGAATAATAGGATTGAATGTGAACTGAGTTTATTATTATTATTATTACTATTATTTCAGGTATTCTTTTTAAACTTTAATAAGTAGTTTTGAGAGAAAGAATTGATTGATTGATTAATTCATTCATTGACTGATTTGATTTGTTGCTTTCTTTTACTTACAGCTGCACTGGATCCCACATCCAGGACTGCGTTGGATTGCTGGACAGGTGCGACACGTCTCAGAGCTGATATTACTGTTAGAACCATTCTGTTTTTACTGATGCATCATGCTAACAGCAGGAATAATTAGTTCTACTTCCTGTCATTCCGGACGTCCGGGCGAGCTTTCCCGTTTGCCCGAGTGCCGTGTGACCGTGTCCTTGACCTTGCATGGTTTTAACACCTTAAATTGATTTATTTCTTTTTCAGTACCCCACTGATTGTAGCTGCAATGATAGTCGGACTGTTTGTGGTTGTCGTCATTGCCCTCGGTTTGGCCATTTTTGTCAGACGCAGCAGAATCAAGAAGAAGAGAGCTCTGCGTCGCTTCCTAGACACCGAGGTTAGAAGAGGAAAGACAATTCTCTAGGTTTTCTTATTGTAATAACTGATCTAGGATCTGCTGTGTGTGCATGTGTGTGTGTTTAGATGTACTATACTATAGTATGTATGTGAGTGTGTTATTGTTATAACTGATCTGGGATCTGTGTGTTGACCAGCTCCTGGAGCCTCTTACAGCCAGTGGAACTGCACTGAATCAGGCTCAGCTGCGCTTACTCAAGGAAACTGAACTCAAGAAGGTTAAAATCCTTGGATCTGGAAACTTTGGGACTGTCTACAAGGTAAATATGCTGCGTGCATATGTTTATACACATTTAGTGTATATTCATGGTCTTTGCATTATGTCGTCAATGCGTTTTTATAATTTTATTATTTAGGGCATCTGGAACCCTGAAGGTGAGAGCGTGAAACTCCCAGTGGCCGTAAAAGTCCTCAGTGAAACTACAGGACCGAAAGCAAACGCCAAGTTTATGGACGTAAGTTTGGATGGATGTAAGGTTTATCAGTTTTTTCGTTGCAGTTCCCATTTGCAGGCAGCAGAGGGCACTAAAAATTACAAAATGCTCATTGAATACATAGGGTTAATTTAGTGCATGTCAGCATGTGTATGTGTATGTGAAAATGCAAATATAAAGTCGTCAGTATCACGTTTAACCACATACAGAGACAGATACTATCAACTGAAGTGAGTGTGAACGGTTCAGGCGCATGATATGCGAGTAGCGCGCACACACACACACACACACACACACACACACACAAACACACAAACACACACCCCTTCTGCCTTCCAGGCTTCATAATGTGTCTGTTTGCCTGTTGTGTACTGCAAACTAGGATACAAACATCGCATAAGCGTTATTCAAAATACCGTAAACTCTTACACGCATAATTTGTTCTTCACAGAATCCAAAACATTCTACACAGAATAGCAATCGATAAATGGATTAATTTATCAAGACCTCGGGTGGTTTTAAAAGAATGCTTTTATTAAAGCCCCGATCCACAGTTCTCCTTCCATCCTTTGTAAGTTACAGTGTTGCTTTTACTTACTCACACCACCATTATTTAGAATTTTACAAGTAAATCGCCCTGTAATGGACTGACATCCTATCCAGGGTTAATTCTCCTACCTTGCGCCCAGTGTTACTGGGATTGATTCTGGTTCTGTCACAACCATGACTAGGATAAGGCGGTTGCTGAAGATGAATGTATAATGAATAACTGCTAGAGAAGTAATCTACCTAAGGTGTTCAGGAAGAACATTAGCAGCAGCATTATTGTTCTGTCCTCCATCTCAACAGATGGTACTATTGATGTCCAGTATGGATCACCCCCATGTGGTGAGATTGCTCGGGGTGTGTATGAGTCCCACCGTGCAGCTAGTGACCCAGCTCATGCCCCATGGCTGCCTGTTGGACTACGTTCACGAGCACGAGGACAAAATCGGCTCTCAGCTGCTGCTTAACTGGTGTATGCAAATTGCCAAGGTAAGAGTGCCCCCATTAGTGCATAGTTTTGATTTGATTTGTTGACGACATGTGGCTGATCCGTTGAAAAACGTCGAATGGGTAAGGTATAATGTCGAGAGTACAAAGTGGCAGAAATAAGGTTCCGTAGGGTTTTGGGGCTTACTCTCCTTGTAATCCAGCATGCCCGATACTGCTTTAACAGGAGCTGAGTGCCTCATCCTATCTTGGTGAGCAAACCCTGGAAAGGTAGTAAAGAATAAGGGAGTGGAAATGAGCTTCCTCCACAGGGTAGCTGGGCTTACACTCTGTGATAGAGTGAGAACCTTAACAATTCACGGGAGTAGGGCTGCTGTGCCTCGGAATCAAGAGGAACCAGTTGAAGTGGTTCAGGATGCCCCTTGGTCAGCTCCCAGTAGAGCTGTATCAGGCACATCAGACTGCCAGGACCAAAGAACAACAGGACCCAGCAGACCTAGGACCTGCTAGAGAGATATAATATTACACAGTTGGCATGGAAATGACTGGGGATCTTCCAGGAGGAAGATCCCCAGTCATTCCCATTCCCATGCCACAGATCCCAATCTGTGACTGAGGATAGAGAAGTCTGGACTGACCTTTTCAGCTTTTTGCCACTGCAACCCCCATTGGGAAAGGCAGAAGGAAAATAGATGACATAAGAGAAAGGGAAGGGATAGTATTATGGTGTAGCTTGTAATATGGTAGTCCGATGGGAAAGTGTGCTCAGGTTTGGATGGTGTGCATCCTCAGCTGGGCAGTAGGCTTGGGGAAATCTGTGACCAGTTGCTGTCTTCATCTGTTTTTCTTGGCCACAGATCTTTTCGATTACTGTCTTTGTGGTTATTGGCCATGGTGCTAATCCTGTCCTTGCTGAGACATCCAGCTGGGACTGATAGCCGCCAGCTGCCAAAACACAGGCAGCTGGTAGACCTGCTTCTCTTGTCATGGCTGCAGTCTTCATCCCATGCCGCCTACCCCGGGGCCCAGTCCTGGAAGCAGATTATTGATCCAAAAACTCAGAATCAGATGTGGTGGGTGGATCTGTGATGCAGGCTGAGCCACACATATTCTTCAAGCATATTCTGTGTGAAGGAGGTGTCTTAAACCAGAACTGGTTAATTTTTTTCAGCTTTCTTGTGCCTTCACTAAATTGACCAGCTTACTTTTGGCAATTGGATATGATGTCTATGAACATTAGTATAATTTAGAATCTATTGCTTTACCAGCACTTCCCAGCTTGGCAGAGATGGTCTATCAGCTTGACTAACTTGGTTTGTATGTTGGCAGCTCATTGCTTGACAGACTAAAATGGATTTTTAAGCATAAGTAGCACTGGTTCTCTGGGTTCAGTAGTACAAACCCCCCAACCCTCAGGGCCAAGCCAAAGGCAGACTGAACATGAAGTCTAAAAAAATAGGCCTTCCATAACTCACCCAGTCAAGCAAGTTCCAAAATTAGAAAGTTAGAAAGTTCATCAGACCCATACTTCATCATGGATGGCTACATGATCACTGATTAGTGTGAACTGCTGTCTGGTGTCGTGGTAAATAATGGAGTTTCACAGCTACCTACTTGATTACTAGGAATTCCCCACTCCAAAGCTGGAATTGAGCACTCTGTTGGTGAATTTAGCAATACTAAACCTGGTCTCACAGACGTGTGTCTGCAGGACAAATGACTGGCTGAAGACTGGATTTGGGACCACTGGCAAGTTCTGTCAGACATTGAATGTCAGCTTTAAGTGAACCTCCTTCATTGACTATTGCCCAGGCCTTAGTACTTGATGGGGCTGGTATCTTGATGGGAACTTGTTTAATGTTGTTTTATATTGGTTCAATTGCAGGGGCATTTGTACTGATCCTCCAAATCTAACAGGTCTGAAGCATAATTATATGAAAGTACAGAGAAAGTTTAACAAGTAGTTATTTTTGTTGGTTCTTTGGAAAAACATCATGATGACCTTAGCACAAAAATGGACCAATTAATATGTGCAAAATTGCTTTAACTATTAACAGGGTATGATGTACTTGGAGGAGAGGAGGTTGGTCCACAGAGACCTGGCTGCTCGTAATATTTTGGTGAAATCTTCAAACCACATCAAGATTACTGACTTTGGGCTTGCTCACCTTCTGGATGCTGATGAGAAGCCTAGTAATGCAGATGGAAACAAGGTCAGACTCAAGAGAAGGAAGTTCTAGCTCACACTTGCACAGACACATTGACTTACCATGTTACTATACTTGTATGATAATGTTTTTCTTCCCTTATGCTGATGTCCATCAAGTGGATGGCACTGGAGTGCATTCAGTATAGAAAATTTACACACCAGAGTGATGTCTGGAGCTATGGTAAGAGAGTAACTTTAAAACTTGAAAAGCACATAACTGGCCTCTCTGTCCATTATTTAAAATACATATAACCAGTTTCCTTCTTTCAGGAGTGACGATATGGGAGCTGATTACATTTGGAGGAAAGCCATATGATGGGATTCCTGCTAGTGAGATCCCTGATATCCTGGAGAAAGGAGAACGTCTGCCTCAACCCCCTATATGTACCATAGACGTCTACATTGTCATGGTTAAATGTGAGTCAGTTCTTATACAGTTCATAGATTGAAAAAAAATACTTAATTATCATTTAAGTTACACACTTTCCCACATTCTGTAATGTTATAGCCTAGAATTGAAGTGGGCCTCAATATGCCCTTATAAGCTTTGCACATTGATATTTTTGCCCATTGCTCAAGTTCTGTCACACTGAATGGAGACTGGATGGTGAACAGCAATTTTCATGTCTTGCCGCAGGTTCTCAATAAGCTTGACATCTGGGTTTTGACTGAAATTCTTGGTTTTGAACCATTCCAGTGTAGCTTTGTCAGGAGACCTAAGTCTTTTGCAGACTAGAACAGCTTTTCATCTACTGTAGGATTTTCCTGTATTTGGCTTTATCTACTTTGCCCTCAACCCTGATAACTTTTCCCAGTCTATGCTAATGAAAAGCATACCCGCAACATGATGCTATCACCACTATGCCTCACAGTGAGGCTACCATCTCAGGATGCTGAGCTATGGCTCTCTTGAGTTCCTTCAGAGTTACCTTTGGCATCTTGCTTACTTCTCTGACTAATGCCATTCTTACCTGGTCATTGACTTTGGTGGACAGCCTGCTCTAGATTGAGCTGATGTTGTAACATGGATTTATTGTCAGTCTGTGGTCAAAGTTTGGGATTTCAAAAAAAAAAAAGAAAAGAAATATATATATATATATATATATATATATATATATATATATATATATATATATATATATATATATATATATATATATCTGTATGTATATATATATATATATATATATATATATATATATATATATATATATATATATATATATATATATATAGCCAAAACCTTATGGATACTTTTTTAGAACTTGTCCTGGACTTGATAACTCCTTAGTATTCATGATGCAGTTTGATTAGATATGTTCTCCGATGACAAACACTGGAGTCTTCCAGAAACAGTTGTATTTATATAGAGAATTACGCACAGGTAGACACAATTCAACTAATTATGTTACTTCTGATTGCAACTGGTTGCACCAAAACTAATTTGGGCATTCACGCAATGGAGGTGAATACTTATGCAATCACAAATGAAGTAATCTTTTTTTTTTTTCAATTTGTAAATAATTTTACAAACTCTATAGATTTTTCCCCATCACTTTTTTCTGCATCACATATAATCCCAGTTAAGTCCATTTCAGTTCCAGGTTGTAACACAACAAAACGTGGAAAAGTGTCTTTTTTTTCTCTCTCTCTCACAGAGGTTATAGACTAGATCTAGGTTTAACTACGTTATGAGAAGGACATCTTAGATAAATAAAAGACTTTAGTTCTAATTAAAGGTTTTTAATGAGGTTTCTAATTATCAGTGCATTTCTGTTACTAACATGACTTGAGTAATTGCTGGTTATTTAGACACGGAAATGAATTGTGGGGAAATAGAGATCAGTGGCGCATGCAAATGAGCTTTCAGAGCGTTCTTATTGTCAACATGCGGTAATTTGAGTTGATTCCTGAGCCGGGATGTCAGAGAAACAGTGACATCTAATCTACAGGCCGATAGGACTTTTTGTCCACAGTGTTGTTATGGCATTCAAATAAACCAGTGCAGCTGCATGTGTCAAAGCTGTCACCGACTCACTTCACTCCTTGGCTTATGTTGTCACGTCATGTAACCACCCCAAGGCTGGATGATCGATGCTGACAGTCGGCCCAGGTTTAAAGAGCTCGCCGCAGAATTCTGCAGGATGGCGAGAGACCCTCAGAGATATCTCGTCATCCAGGTGAGTAAGCTGCAGGAAAATAAGCTGTTTTGTCCTCTTCACTATCTGAGGACACGTTCTGAGACAGATTAATTAGCCATTTATTCATTTATTTATTTATTGTCTCAGGGGGATGACTGCATGAAGCTGCCGAGTCCCAACCACAGTAAATTCTTCCAAAATCTTCTAGAAGAAGACGACTGGGGAGAACTTTTAGATGCTGAGGAATTTTTGGATCTTCACGCATGTCCTTCGAGAACACAAGTGAGCGCTCTAATGCTGAATAGTATCCTAGTACATGTTGAATACTTAATTCTGTTTGGCCAAATGTTGATGAATCTCCTGTAACAGCAACTCGTTCTGGCTGAAATTCAGATCACAGGTTTATAGGCGGTGTTTTATAGGAGTCTCTTGTGCTTTGTAACAGTCAGAAATAAAGCCATAATAAAGTTTTGCTCCACGGGAAATTTTGACAACCAACACTTTGTAAATGTTCCACTACATTACATTTAATGATAAATAGATAAAAATGACAACATATTGTTCGTCAATAATCAAAAAATTTGTTAGCGTTGGTAAATTACTGTAATATAAGAGAATAAAGCATTATCTATTGGAAAGCGAATTCAGAACATTCATCCTGTACCACTTTCTGATACTAGGTACAGAAAGTTTATTTATTTGTTATAAATCATGAATGAGACTAAATAGCAATAAAGCTAAAGCGTGCCATTATAAAGTAAATGTGTCTCAGAGAAACACGTCTCCAAAGGAAAAAAAAAACGTTTCAACAGTCTTTCTTTTTCCACTGAACAGAACCATTTTCGGAATCATGAAGGACCTCGTAGCCCAAAGGAATCAGCAGGGGGACGTTCCCAGGTATCATTCGGCCCAACTGGAACCCAGCAGGCGGCTCTCAGCTCACAGGACGGTGACAAAAAAGTGAAGAAGCAGCCCAGTGCTGGATTTGTGGAGGGCAGCGGCAGCCAGGGCTACAGTGCAGATCCTATGAACTTCCTGCCGGAGAGAACACAGCGGGGGAAAGCTGATGAGGATGGATATGTGGCGCTCAGAAAGGACAACAGCTCATCAGGTAGAAAGAATCTTCTTGTGTTCGAGGCGGACAAATGATGCGTTTATTATCAAGCTCACCAGGCAAGCGGAAGCTCCAGTGTGCTGCCTAGTTCTATGTTTTGTTTGCTTTGAAGCTTAATTGTTGAGGCTAAAAAAAATAGTAGATGGTTATGTAATAACATATATGGTGGTTAGCTAGCTAAATGCAGTTATAAAGACTCAGGGAAACAATTTCCCAGCAAGGGGATGAGCATGTCACCATCCTCTCTTGATACATTTTTTGATGCTGTGTACTTGACATTCACAGAGGTGTTGGCAAATGTTTCGGCTGTCTGCTGGCGTGTTCTCTGCTCACATCACAAGTACAAACATTATTTGAACCTGGGGCATTGTCATGCTGGAACAGGTTTGGGTCTCTTAGTTCCAGTAAAGGGAACTTGTAAGGCTACAGCATTCTAAACAATTGTGTGCTTCCAATTTTGTTTATGGGAAGAACCACGTATGAGTGTGATGGTCAGGTAGCCACAAACGTTTGATGACTAAGAAAATGGATAGCACAGTAAAACCCCGTAAAACAATTATTTGCATATTGTGGAGCCAGTTGTTTGCGGACCACTGTATAAGATAACATGAAGAGGTCAATAGCGTTCAACCCTTAAGAATAAGCAGCCTGTTCTTATTTGATTTAGGGTAGTGATGCTTTGTCTTTTCATCTTCTTAGATCATCGGAACGCTGTTGAAGAGAACCCTTTTGTTACACTAAGAAAAACTTTGGAAATTCAGGCACTGGACAACCCGGCATACCACGGCACATTTGATGGACCGCCTAAGGTTGATGAGAAGTACAATAACGAACCTGTTTATCTCAATACTTTCCACAACAAAGGCAATATAAACAAAGCGATTCTGAAGAAAAATGAAGTTTCTGCGCCATTACAATTCACAACAGCAGCCAGCACGACTATCAGCCACGTACCACTAACTGCACAGGCAAAAGAAGGACGATCCCATTACAACAGCCAAGGAGCACATGTTCATTTCTCAATTCCACCAATACATCATCCTCAAAGTGAACCAATGAGCCACAATGTCCATCATACACATTCTGCCCATGGTTTCCATGTAAATACCAGCAAATCTGTATCCTCAAATCAGACTTGCCTTGTAAACCACCAAGCCCAGCCTGGTCCTGTAGATCCACTCGTGCTTATGGCAAAGCCCGTAGCTGCTGGTAAAAGTGGGCTCTCAGGCCATCCGTTCCACTCAGGCAGCATTACCCAACAAGTTCATCCTGGAATGATCCTGGTTGACAAGAAGTACTGGAAGACCTTTGACAACCCAGAGTACTGGCAACATAGTCTTCCACTCAAATCGTCCCAAGGGAACCTTCATAGCTCCTCCCAGAGCTGCCATTCAAGCCTCTACAGACAAAGTCTCAGCAAGCAGAACGGCTGTGTCCGGTCCAGTGTTACCAAGAACCTAGATTATACTCCAGAGTCTGAAGCCATGAGGCCAGGAACAAGTTTGCCTCCTCCACCATACCGCCAGAGAAACACTGTAGTGTAATATCATAATCATCTATGTTCTCCAGAGCCTGATTCCATGACCAGCAGGCCATTTTTTCCCACACATTTCTGAATGATACTGTTCCTGATTTCTAAACCTTTCCCAGTGTCAGTGGGAATACCAGTTCAGTTAGGTATCATTCCAAGAATACTGCCTTCCTTACAGCCATTCTATATAAGTAAGTGTTTAGCAGTCCTGACTAGGTTAACGATTCTTCATTTGTGATGTTAATTATGACACGGTCCAGCTATGAAAAAGGCAAACATAGACCTTTGAAACCGGACATCCTTTGCCAAGAAAGATACTGTATTATTTTTTTTAAGGTTGCAAACACCATTGGCAAAACTAGCATGTTTAAGAGCAAACCTGGATATTAGCCCAATGTGATAATTTTTCATTTACTCTCTGTGAGAGTGTGTCCAAAGTGCCATATTGACTGATTTATGGATGGTATGTCCCCCCCTGTCCTCCCCCATATTTAATGCTCTTCTTGCATGTTATGCTACATTTGCTGTTACGCTTGTCAAATTCTTTGTGGGTTGCTAGATTTTATTCTGAGCAAACCAGGACATCTTTCAGACATGGAGTGGATGCCTATTGCCCTTGAGGGGGTAAAAAATACAGGCATTGCAGAGCTACTGGAAGACATGGATCAATATGGTTGTGTTTGATAATGTATTAACTTAACATTTTTAAGTCTTCTTTTACACCTCTATAAATACATACACACACGATATTTAATTAGCCTTGGTGTTTTTCTTCTGTCTGTTTTCCTTCTGCTCATATAAGTTGTATCTGCTTTATATATATATATATATATATATATATATATATATATATATATATATATATATATATATATATATATATATATATATAAATACTAAATAAATGTCTTATTTAATGTAAAACCTGTCAGGCTGTTTTGAGTCTCAGGTTACATTATGTGGCATTTACACCATTATAGACACAATCAAGGCGATGTTTGAGACAAAAATATGAGATGTTTCAATTTTAAGGGAAATTACTGTGTGCAAATTTCATGCCACATGCCTTTGTTTTGGTTCTAGTTTTGTCTTTGCCCCCGTGCTATCAATTGTTTTGTTTTTTTTGCCCTAATGTGTTCACCTGTTCTGTATTAAGTCCTCGATTAGCCTATTAGTCTGTTCATACCCTGTTGCCTCTTAGTATGTTTGCCTTGCTATTTGGTGGACTTTGAAGATCCCCTAAGTTTCATCATTCTCTTACACTACATCAATTTATCAAGGATGACAATTTTTATTTATTAAAGAGCAACACATTTTACCCTGTACTTTTTTTTTTAAACCATTTTATTTAGATGTTTAATGTTCTACGAGACAAGCTAGCTATGATATAGCACCTATAAACGCCTATTCCTTCACCAACCTCTCATTTTTCTCTCTTTTGAAATTACTTTTCACACACACAAAGAAACCACAAAGCATAAACTACTGTTTTGAAAACCTCACTATGGCAGAAAATGCTAAATGTTGATGTTAAGCGTTAAATAAAATGTCTCCTCATCACAGAAACTTGTGTGTAACACCATATAAGTTGTTAATTTAGAAACCAGTCAGATTTGAGAATTGAACAGTGCTGTGGTATAAAAGTCAACATGTGATATGTATCTTTTTCCAGTGTTGTGAGCACTGACCTTACTAGCATTAGGTTTTCAAACCATCAACATTCGATACATTGATTAGCTGAATATTTTCCAAAAACTAGCCATTGGATGCTGAAGATATTAACAGGTCGACCAAGATTCATGAAGAAAAAAGGTCCACTGAACTTACTTACTGACTGCTGCAGTGTGTGACATTTTAAGGAGAAAGCCACACAAATCTAGGAGAAAATAAGCAGCATGCATCATTGTCTCTGAGCAATCACTGTTCTCGTCTTAGTGGAACTCCTGCTATTTGCACACTGAGTGGGCCGTAATGAAATCCAGAGAATAAGGCCTGCAGGTCCTTGGCTCTATATCATACAGCGAAATGCCATCGTGTGAACAGGGAAATGGTCCGTGATGCATTTAGAATAGATTATAAGAGACATCATATTGGTGTTTGGGCCTACTTGGAGATGATCAAGTATCCAAAAATATGCTAGCATTCAACAATGGATCCTAGTGCTTAGGGTAAAAATAAAACTTGTTCATATTGTTACTGACATTTTGGTGTTTTTGGTTTTGCCAAAATAAAAAAAAAAAAACATGGCCAATGTCTCGCTTCATACTGTATCTTCACTTCAAAGATTTTATCCAAAGGAAAGGAGGACATCAGAGAATATAGGATTTTAATTCGAGACGATAAACAGAAATTTTTATGGATAACAGGTAAGATATAAGCTTAGCCGAACAGTGCTTGGTCAGCTTATCCTTCAAACTGTAGGCATGTTTACTTTTATTACATACTGTAACTTGTGCCTACAAGTATCAATCAGAGCTTGATATAAAACAATAAAATGCAAAATAATGGAATGCGCTGGATCAAGTGCTATTTTATAAGCTGCTACATATTGAGGGCGGAAGCCGTACTGTTAAGTGAAACCAAATTTCCAGTGCTGAATGTGATAATTATAGCTATTCATACAGCAAAATATTGGCAATATTCTAGACTCCTTATATGTTTACTTCATTGCTATCTTCTCATTCACCTAGCATCGTATTCATCTTTTTTTAATTTTTCATTTCTTTGCTTTGCTATCATATTTCTGTTTTATTTATCTCGATGAACAGACCAGAAAATCAGCTTAAATTTGGTTACAAATTACAGTTACAGAAAATTGCAGCTACTTTATTGTAATTTCTGGTGAACAATTAATTGAGAGCAATAGATATGAAAAAAGGATATCACTAATAAAAAAAACCCAAAAAACCTTCTCCATGTTTTTTTGGACTCCAAGTGTAGATGGTTTCTCAGCAGACAGGAGACTCAGAGGTGGCTTCAGAAATAAACACACTCAACCTGCTACACATTCCAGAGGCTTTGTCAAAGGTTTTCGATAGATACGGCAGGTCTGAAAATCCATTAAAAAAAGAAGTCGTTCAAAGCAGGTTTCTATGGATTCAAGCAGCCATGCACAGATATTTGCAGCCCCCTCCCCACCAAAAAAAAAAATTATAAAAAGACATTCTTCTCTTATCAGGCGGGAATGGGTCTGGACAATTATTATAGTTTTTATAGAGCACAAAAAAACAGAAAAAATATCCTGAAAGGAAATTGTGTGATTCTGAAGGTGAAAGGCTGTCTATCTCAAAATGTCAGGTAAACAGCATGGAAAAAGTGGACAAGTGACATGGGTTCAAATGGTATTGTTTGGAAGTAAAATGGATATCAGTTCAAATCCTTTTTAAAAGTGATTTCTCATTTACTTTTATTACTCGACCGTTGGTAAAAGTGTTTTTTTTTTTTTTTTGCTTTCCTGTGACAAAATAAACAACAGAGGATGCAAATTAGCGAAGTAACTTTTTTTTATCCCCTTAAAACACGTAAATCCCATTTGTGATTGATACAGTATGCCCGTTTCCAAATGCATGGATCGATACATTTCTAGAATGCGCGATCAATTGGTACAAATCTCCCTTCATAAATTGAAGACGCAATTTCATCTTGAAGAGCATGTAGATCATGTAGACTCATCATGTAGACTCATATGTGAGTTGATAGCAAAGACATGTCTTTTTGGGGCTAAGGGCTGTTTACAAAAGCGGCAAAGTGCAGTTTTATAGTACATTCTACATCTGCTTTTTTTTTTACATGCCATTGGTCTGTTACCTGATTGTGACCACCTGTTCCATGTGTTGCCCTTGAATTGTCTATATATGCTCTCTTGTCTTACAGTGCAATAGTTTTGTGTTCCATGTTTCCTCGTTTTGACACTCGCCCCTTTTCCTTTTCCTCATTTCTCAGTTATGAATACTTCTTGATTGATGTTACCAGTCTGTTCTTTGACCTCTGACCTTTGCTATGGACATGAAGGAATCTCACTTGCTTGCTATGGAAAGTTACCAAAACTATTGGTCTTATTTTAAACATTATAATCTTAATACAAGCTCAATAAACCAGCTAAATATAAAATATTTTATTTATTTACTTATTTTTTAAATCGGCGCATGCTTGGCTCACTCAGCAGTGAACTCATGTCACACATCTCAGGCATACAAGGCAATTTAGAAGATGCTGAGAGTGTGTACATTTGAGCGTCTGTTTACACATCACTGTACATTCAGGACAGATAAACCAAACACTATAGATATGTAGACTCTGCGATATTCTGGGGTCAAACTGCTGGAAATGGAGGTCATACGGGCTGAAATCCCAAAGCAAGGAAAACTCATTCGAAGCTGTAATGAGTTCTGACGCTCCCTCTCTGTTTCTCTCTCTCTCTCTCTCGGATAACTGTATCAATAGTTGTAACGTCACATTCTGAAACATGCCGTCTCAGCACTGCTGTCCTCAGGAGCTATGCAAAGGCACGGTGAGGGTAGCATAACGTGATTTTCTACACAACAAAACCCACATCAATATACATCTCTGTCGCTTATTACTTTCCTATAACAGCACAACATGATGTGTTTTATTCCTAACTAAACATTCGTGACCTTATCCGCATTCACAGGATGAAAATGATTTATGATTTCTGTGTGATTTTGCTTCAGTCTCAGCTACATTTCTCGTGTTATTATTTTTCTTTCGTTCCTTTTTTCAGTGTTCCTCAGTGAAAAGAGACGAGATGATGATTTGTGACCTTGGGCCTTCAGGACAGTCACGTCTTAAACTTTATTAGACTTTAGACTTTATTGCAGGAAGCTAAAGTTACACGTCAGCCAATGCTAGCTAATGGAAAATTATTCCATGAAACGTATTCAGATTTACTGAATCTGGCGTTAAGTTTGTCCGGTACCCAGGTACTGATTCTAAGCTTGTTTTTGGGAGGAGCTTAAAATCTGAGGTTTGCCTTTCCCCACCATCACCAAACAGGAAGCCGAACCAATCACGTTACTCAGCATGCAGCTTCCACATCTGATGTGAATCACATCATGGTTCAGCTGAAGCGAGCCCTACACCACCGTTTCCAAGTGGACCAGGGATCAGTGCTCTGGACCACTCGCAGGTTTGAGAACAACTTTCAAACTTCATCAAACGCACCGAACTCTACTGGGAGACTAGTCAGGATCGAGGGGAAGATGAATGCAGCAATGTACAGAGACATCCTTGATGAAAACCAAACTGGGGATACAAAATAATATGGTTAAACGTTGTTTTACTAATGGTTATGGTTATAATAAAGTTAGAATACCATTGTTTTAATGAGGAAAATCATATACACAAGGGCAGACTACAGGATTTTAGCCCTGATTTCCCAGACACTGACTAATTCCATCACTGAGGCGCAGATATTTTGCAGCATGTTTGATTCTAGGTTACAAATCGTGTAGTGTGAATCCCTGTAGCAAGAACAGTGCTGCAAAACATCAAATGAGAGTCTGAGAAGTACTCAAATACATCTGCTGTCATGCGCAGCAGATCCCTGAATCCAGTTGATCATACATGTTATTTGTGGTACTGTGAGGGCAAAATGTAAGCATAAATACAGTGCATCCGGAAAGTATTCACAGCGCTGCACTTTTTCCACATTTTGTTAAGTTACAGCCTTATCCAAAAATGGATTAAATTAATTATTTTCTTCAAAATTCTACAAACAATACTCCATAATGTCAACGTGAAAGAAGTTTGTTTGAAATCTTTACAAATTTATTAAAAATGAAAAAATCAAGTACAGACAATTCTCACGTCTCTCCAATAAACATTTCCACGGCACATCAGTCTCCTACACCTGAATTATTGACATTTCCACACTGTTTTTACAAGAGAAAAATCATGTTCTGTCTGTCACTGCTCGAGGTCTGGACATTGCTTTCAGCAATTCGAGCAAAACAAATACTAAGCTCACAGATTCAGTATTCTGGATGAAGGACGCTGTAAAATATTGATCGTTATTGTGACTTGCAGGCAGACAGCATTTCACTGGACTCTCTTTTAAGAGCCTTGTCTCGGGAATCTCAACTGGCGGCTGTTACCTTTAGTCCTAGCCACGTTGACTCTCACTGCTGTTACATTTACATTTATTACAGATGTGGCTTCTACAAAGGTGTGTTTTTTCATGTTGTTTCACGTGATTTGTCACGTGTGATGACACGGTACCCTCCAGGCCCGCTTCTTAGAATTTAAATTAATTTGTTGTGCTTCATACAATCACCACCAGGTGGTGCATGGAACAGCACACTGTAGCTGAACAACACACAGTACAATTAAAAAAATGGAATGTGTGATCGAATGATTCACATATTAGGTTTTCATCAAAACGTATGATAAACCTAATTTTAAAAAGTTTCTAATTACAAGATTTAAGAATATGTGGTCTAGAATAGTGCAGTTCTCTGAGCTGTACCAGTTCCCCTTCCAGCACGGAAGAGAAGCTTTCTCTCATGTCAGTGCAGTTACAGTATGGATGGGGGATCTTTGATTTGTTCAGTGCTGGGGGGATCTCTATGCTGTTCTAAGGATGGAGGTGGAAGCATGTAGTCTGACTTCTCTGGGGTGAGGGGTTGGTCATTGGAATGGTCTCCTGCTGTGCTCTTTCTTTGATCTTGAGGACATTTTGTTCAAAGAGTCCATGGAACTATCCCTGTTGTTTTGTATAACCTTAATTTAAAAAAATATGTATTTTTGGAAACCATGGACGCCACGTCCTCTAAACTAAAGAGGACTAAAGAGGAGCGGGAATGCCCTGCTTTTTAATCAGTGCTCAGTTCAAAAGCCTGCATCTCTATTGGTATGGGGGTGCATTAATGCCTATGGAATGGGCAGCTTTCACATCTGGAAATGCATCAATACTGAAAAGTATATTCAGGTTTTAGAGCAACATATGCATCCATCCAGATTCCATCTCATCTTTACTTCTGAGAGACTCTGCCTCTCTAAGATAGTCTTTTTTTATTTTATACCCAATCATCTTACTGACCTGTTACTAAATTAAATCTAATAAATTGCAAAATGTTCCTCCAGATGTTTCTTTTTACTAACAACTTACTAACTTTCCAGCCTTTTGTTGCCCCGTCTCAAATATTTTGAGACATGTTGCAGCCGTCAAATTCAAAATTACCTCATTTTTTCCTTAAAACTGTAAATTTCCTCAGTTTGATATGTTTTCTATGTTCTACTGTGAATAACATGCTGTCACCAACCTAGAGACGGTACAGAAGCAGGAGCGGGAGGCGGGTGAACAGAGTAGGATCAGGAAGTTCCGGAAGCGTAGTCGTAGAGTCAGCAAGGGTCAAGCGATCGGGTGAACAATACAAATGGGGATATCCAGAAAGCGTAGTCGAGACAGGAAGCGAGGGTCGAGGATTATAAGAAACAACGAACTAGATAGGCTTGGTAACGCAGCAAACTAAGCTACTGAGCGTATACGTCACACCGCTTCTCGGTGGCTGTCTTCTCTAAGTACTAGTGTGTGATTGGTGCCAGGTGTGTCTGATCAGAACTCCGGGGATGGGGAGCGCATGCGTGCCTGGGAAGTGAGTATTGCATCCTGGGAATTGGAGTTATGATCAGACCGAGCTGTGACAGAACCCCCCCCCAAAGGGCTCACTCCGGGAGCAGAGTTCTTTCTTGGTCTCCCCCGGGGTCGTGGACCTGGGAGATGAGGAGGAGTTGTGTGAAAGTCCTTGGTAAGCTGTGGATCAAGTATATCCTGCCTGGGAACCCAGCACTGTTCCTCAGGTCCATAACCCTCCCACTCAACCAAATACTCCAGCTTTCCCCACCTGTGTCTTGAGCTGAAGATGTTCCTGACGCAGTAAGCCGGTTGTCCATCAATCTCCAGAGGGGTCGGGGGAGTTTCAGCTGGTACTTCAGTGGCTAGAGGACCGTTGACAACAGGTTTGAGATGTGATACGTGGAATGAAGGGGAGATGCGACTGTGTCGTGGCAGTTTCAGACTGTAGGTGACGTCATTGACTTGTTTGAGGATCTTGAATGGTCCCGTGTACCTCGGTGCTAGTTTTTTACAGCCCTGCGCTTGTCTCCAGTCTTTTGTGGACAACCACACCCGATCGCCGGGTTGGTAATCAGGGTGTTCCTTGCGGCGGCGATCTGCTTTGTGTTTGTACATGTCTGAGGCCTCCCTCAGGCGACAGTGGGTGTCCGCCCAGACACGCTCACTATGTTGGAACCAGTGGTCAACGGCCGGAGCTGCGGTGGGCGTTGCGTTCCACGGGAACAGAGGGGGTTGGTAACCGAGCATGCACTGGAAGGGGGTAAGATTGGTAGCCGAATGGCGTAGTGAGTTCTGGGCGTACTCGGCCCATGGCAAGAACTTGCTCCAATCCTCTGGGTTATTGGCACAAAAGGTACAGAGGAATCATCCCAGTTCCTGATTGACTCGTTCGGCTTGCCCATTGGCTTGTGGGTGATAACCGGAGGTGAGATTCACTGTCACTCCCATCTTTGACATGAAGCTGGACCACACTCTGGAGGTAAACTGCGGGCCCCTGTCACTGACAATCTCCTCCGGAATGCCGTAATACCTGAACACATGCTGGAATAGAAGTTCAGCTGTCCTGAATGCAGTGGGGAGAGCGGGTAAGGGAATGAAACGTACGGACTTGGAGAATCGGTCCACTGCGACTAGAATTGTGGTATCTCTTGGGATCTAGGCAGGTCTGTTACGAAATCTACAGATATGTGTGACTATGGGCGTTCGGGGATAGGTAAGGGCTTGAGCCTCCCGGCAGGGAAGGTCCAAGGTACTTTACTCTGTGCGCATGATGAACAGGACTTCACCACCTTGTGTATGTCTCCTATCATATTGGGCCACCAGTATTTCTCTTCCAGGAGATGGTGTGTGCGTTGTGTTCCAGGATGTCCCGTACCGAGTACCGTGTGTGCCCAGATGATGAGTTCTTGGCGGTACTCTTCGGGTACGAAGAGTTTGTTAGGAGGACACTTTACAGGTACTTGGGACTGGGGAATCTGCTCTAGTTCCGCGTCCAGCTCCCACTCTAGCGCACTGATAACACATGAAGGACGAATGATGTACTCCTTCTGCTCGTTGACCCGTTCTGTCTGATCAAGACGAGACAGAGCATCCGCCTTTGTGTTCTTGGATCCGGGTCTGTAGGATAACGTGAATTGAAATCTAGTGAAGAAAAGGGCCCATCGGGCCTGGCGGGGTGTGAGTCGCTTTGCAGTGCGAAGGTACTCCAGGTTCTTATGGTCCGTGAAGATGACAAATGGATGTGTAGCCCCCTCTAACCAGTGTCTCCACTCTTCCAGTGCTAACTTAACTGGCAAGAGTTCCCGATTCCCCACATCGTAGTTTCTCTCGGCTGGGGAAAGCTTTCGCGAGAAGAAGGCCACCGGGTGAAGTTTTGGCTTTTCTCCAAATCCTTGGGACAGAATGGCTCCTACCCCAGTTTCTGATGCGTCCACCTCCACTATAAACGGTCTGGACGGGTCTGGATGTTTGATGAGGGGTGCAGTGGTGAAGGCCTTCTTGAGCTTGTCGAAGGCGGATTGGGCAGTTGAATTCCATGACAGACATTTGGGTCTCCCCTTTAGCAGGGATGTGAGGGGGCTGGCGATGGCACTGAAATTCCTGATAAATCTCCTGTAGAAGTTTGCAAACCCCAGAAACCTCTGTAGTTCCTTGATGGTCGTGGGTGTGGGCCAGCTTACTACCGCCTGGACCTTTTCTTGGTCCATGGAGATTCCCTCGGGGCTGATGACGTAGCCCAGAAACGTGATGGTGGTTTTATGGAATTCACACTTCTCGGCTTTCACATATAGCTGGTGACGGAGCAGTCGCTGTAGCACTCGGCGAACGTGGTGAACATGTTCTTCCCGGGAGTCAGAGTATATCAGTATGTCGTCGATGTAGGCGATCACATGGCGTCCCAGCATGTCACGTAACACATCGTTAATTAAACATTGGAAGACCGAGGGGGCGTTAGAAAGCCCATACGGCATGACCTGATACTCGTAGTGGCCTGAAGTTGTGCTGAACCCAGTCTTCCATTCATCTCCCTCTCGGATCCGGACCAGGTTGTATGCACTGCGCAAGTCCAGTTTCGTGAAGATGGTGGCCGTGTGTAATTGTTCCAGAGTGGCTGGTACTAGAGGGAATGGGTAGCAGTACTTGATGCAACATTGGTTTAGTCCTCGGTAGTCGATGCACGGTCATAAACCTCCTCTCTTCTTCTCCACGAAGAAAAATCCTGCGGATGCTGAAGAAGTGGATGGTCGTATATACCCTTGGTGCAACGCCTCCTGAATGTACTCTTCCATGGATTTTTGCTCAGTGATCGTTAACGGGTAGACCCTTCCTCGTGGTGGTGTTGTGCCTGGGAGCAAATCAATAGCGCAGTCGTACTCACGGTGGGGAGGTAGTCCGCTCGCCTTCTTCCTACTGAATACCTCTATGAGGTCGTGGTAAACGCTGGGGATCTGAACATTATCTGCCTTATTTGGACTTTCAATGGAGGTGGATACTATGGAGATCACCAGGACTTGAAGACAGTGATTAATACAGTGAGCTGACCAGCGCGTGATTTCCCTTTGGTTCCATGAAATTTGGGGATTGTGATGTTCGAGCCAAGGGAGACCGAGAACCACTGGGTACCGAGCCGTCACTATGACATGGAACGTGATCTTCTCCTGATGAAGGGCGTCTGTCGGAGGTTAACAGGTTCGGTGCAGTGGGTGATTATGCCATCTCCTATGGGGGCCCCATCAATGGCTTGGACACGGCGGGGGGAGCAGAGAGGATGAACGGGGATATTATATTGGCGTACGGTCTCTTGGCTAATGAAATTCCCCGCCGCTCCCGAGTCGATCAGTGCTTCTAAAACACAAGAAACCCTTGAGTAACCCACTATAATGGGCAATACAAAGGCAGACTGAACAGAGTGCTGGGTAATGGGTTCGGAACTCACCCCTGCCTGAAGTGGTCTGGAAGCTTTGGCTTTCCCTCGGGTAGAGCCCTGTTTGAGAGGGCATTGTGGCACGAAGTGGCCCTTCTCACCGCAGTAGAAACAACGGTGTTCACGGAGCCGTCGTTCTCGTTCCTGCGTGCTCACCCGAGTCGGTCCCAGCTGCATGGGTTCACTAGAGTGCTCAGGTGTCAGTGCTTCCGCCTCACCGCTTCCGGGGCGGTGGCTACGTAGTAGACGATCCAGGTGGATAGCTACGTTGATGAGTGAGTCGAGGGTCAAAAGGTCATCGCGGCACGCCAGCTCCGTTAAGATGTCAGCATTTAATCCCCGGCGAAACATGGCTTTTAGAGTGGGTTCATTCCATCCACTCCGGGTGGCGACAGTGCGAAATCCGTCACACTCCGTGATCCCTGCGCCATGGACAATAAGTCCTCCCCAGTCTCCCGGCCGTCTGGAGAGTGATCGAATACCGTGTGGAAGCGTGATGTCAGCTGCCCAAACGTGCTGATACGGTTCCCTTCCTGTTCCCATTCCGTGGTAGCCCAGAGGAGAGCTTTCCCGGTTAAAAGTTCCATGAAGTGGATGATCTTCTGACTCTCCGTCATGTCTGGGTACGTGGAAAAAAACAGGGAGCACTGGAGTAAAAAACCCCGGCAGCGTGCGGGATCTCCATCATACTTTTCCAGCGCTGGAGTGTGAGGGAAGCGTGGGGTCGGCACCGTAGCAGGCTGCGCAGCTTGATTTAACCGAGCTACCTGCTCAGTTAGGTAGGCGAGACGTTGATCATGTTCGCTAAGCATCCGGCCATGTCCCTCGATGGCGTTCGGCCAACGATTTCCCGCTGCCTCCATTAATTGGCGAAGTATTCTGTCACCAACCTTGAGACGGTACGGAAGCAGGAGCGGGAGGCGGGTGAACAGAGTAGGATCGGGAAGTTCCGGAAGCGTAGTCGTAAAGTCAGCAAGGGTCAAGCGATCGGGCGAACAAGACAAATGGGGATATCCAGAAAGTGTAGTCGAGACAGGAAGCGAGGGTCGAGGATTATAAGAAACAACGAACTAGATAAGCTTGGTAACGCAGCAAACTAAGCTACTGAGCGTATACTTCGCGTCGCTTCTCGGTGGCTGTCTTCTCTAAGTACTAGTGTGTGATTGGTGCCAGGTGTGTCTGATCAGAACTCCGGGGATGGGGAGCGCATGCGTGCCTGGGAAGTGAGTATTGCATCCTGGGAATTGGAGTTATGATAAGACCGAGCTGTGACACATGCACATTTTTGAGATTTGCAAATCATTGCAATCTGTTTTTATTTACATTTATTTACATTTTAGACAATGTCCCAACTTTTTTTAAAATTGCGGTTGTATATGTTGATGCTGATAGTTGTTGTGTCTTCATGTTTCTTACTTTCTCTCTCTCTCTCTCTCTCTCTCTCTTGGTCTCTCATTATTCCTACTCCATATGTAGCACTTTGCTATTCTGAACCATTAACAGGTCATCTAGGACACGAAAGTCGCTGGATTTGTCGCCATTAGCCCGTATTGCTAATTTAAGTGTGATTGAATTTAGACCCATAAAGACGATTTTTGGCGAACGTAGCTACTCTCGCTTGATCCAAAGTAATTGGGGTCAGTTGGAGGATATTAAACCACAATTACCTTGCGTTATTTCTTCGACAAGAGCGGCCAAAAGTCTCGCGCTCTCACAAGCCTGCCACTGATTCCCCTCATTCCCAATGACCGTCACATCTCTTACCTCAGTGTGGTGTATCGGGGGAGGAAAGGTCAGTGCCAGTGCCAGCTTTTTAAAATAGGCACAGACACTCGAGTCCCCAAGTGAGAGCCAACTCCATTAGACAGTTACAGCGTAATAGACATGAACCCAGACAGCCTCATTATTTCCTCCCTCAACTCAACATCTCTCTGGCTTTGAACGGAGCCTTTTACATCATATCAGCCTGTCAATCATCTCAACGTCTCAACGAGATGTTTAAAAAAAAAAAGAATTTCTTGTGGATTTTATTTTTTTATTGGTTTTATTGTAGTTGGTCGGCTTGTTTCATTTATTCTAATATATTCTAATATTTTATAGAATTATTTAATCTATAAACACATGGACAAACTACTGTAGAGACAGGCAGGAGAGAGAAAGAAAGAGGGAGATTTGAGGATGGGGGGTGGAGAGAGAGAGAGAGAGAGGGTGAGAGTGACAGAAAGCGAGAGATAGGAGGAAGATGGGGAGGGAACGAGTCAGAGAGAGAGGATGAGTGAGAGAGACAGAAAGAGAGAGATAGGAGGAAGATGGGGAGGGAACGAGTCAGAGAGAGAGGATGAGTGAGAGAGAACGAGAGAAATTAAGGAGGGAGAGTGGAAAGAGAGAGACGTGGAGGTAGAGTGGTAAAGAGGGAGATGGATTGAGAGGTGGAGAGAGAGAGAGGGACAGTGAGAGAATGAGAGATGGAGAGAAAGTGAGGGAGACAGAAAAGAGAGATAGGGAGAGAGAGAGAGAGATGGGAAGGGAGGTGGAGAGAGAGAAAGCAGGAGTGAAAAAACAAGGGGGAAAGAGAGAGAGATTGGGAGGAAGTTGGGGAGGAAATTAAATAAAAGGGAGGGAGATGGCGAGAGAGATGGAGAGAGAAGGAGAGAGACAGAGAAAAGAGAAAGAGACAAGAGAGATGGGAAGGGAGGTGGAGAGAGAGAAAGGAGAGAGACAACAAGGGGGAAAGAGAAAGAGAGAGATAGATTGGGATGAACAGGGAGGGAGAAAGAAAGAAATAAAAGGGAGAAAGAAGGAAGGTGCTAGAGAGAGAGAGAGAGAGAGAGCAACAGCACCTCTTCAGTGAAGTGTTTTATTTTGCTCTCCTATAATTTTTCTCAGCAGTTACCTTTTTTAGTTCTGTTGGATGGACGGATGGATAGACGGATGGATGGATGAACGGATGGCTGGATAGAGGAATGGATGGATTACTAACACCCTTGAGCTTTACACTTTTACACTTATGGTCAGAGTTAAGTTTTTACACTTTTAGCACACGTTATTCTCTTCAGTGGAACACAATGTCCTTAGGCTGTTTTAGCCTTTTGAACAAGAGCACTAATCACAGCGATTATTTTACTCAAAGAGATTTAGATTGTGTGTGTGTGTGTGTGTGTGTGTGTGTGTGTGTGTGTGTGTGTGTGTGTGTGTGTGTACATTATCACCTGCAGCATCAGCTATCAGTACAACAAGGAAAAGGATGAAAGGAACCCCTCACGTCTCCTCAGTGTGGTATTTATGGGATGTTAGCAGTGCACAGGAGCGGGAGCTGAGGGTGAAGATGTTATCTTTAAATTGCTCTTGTCTGTGCTGCTGAGTGGAGATCAGCCGCTGAGGATGGATGACTGAAGGCTTCACCTTCAGCTGTTAAACTTACGGACATCCAAAAAGCAGAAAGTTACAGTGAAAATCGGAGAGATTCTCATTTTCGAACTGAGCTGATCTCCTCCCTGATAGATAGACCAGTCTATAAAGAACATGGCCTTTGAGCACCAGTGATGCTGATGTTGAAGTTTCTCCTGATACTGATTCTAACTTCTACTGAAGTTTCCACGGCCCGGTGTTCTTCCTGCACCACTTACTTCTTGTGTGTGGGTGATCGATGGTGCACACTGGTAGAGCTGACTCAAAGTAAACACCAGCACATGACCTCAACTACTGAACTTGATCTTCCAACACAAAAAGTACCTTGTGTTCTATCTTTCCAAGCTCTGGAAAGTTAATTGAGGATGTTGGACTGGGAGAGGAACTTCCTTGTTTCCTTTTTACGACTCTCTAATATACAGTGTATGTCCCATTCAGAAAGCAGCTTGTCCTTTATGGTCCTTTACGGTGCTAGTTCTTAAATTCAGTGACCTTAAAATCCCTAGAAACTCAACTAGATGAGATTGAAACCCATTCTCTAGCACTTAATGAAGAGAACGCTAATAAATGCTAATCAAATCTTCAAGCTGTACATGTATAGAAAGCTGCTCAAGTTTCTATTCTTCTTTTTCTTTGTTTTCCCCCCACTTTTTGCTGATCACAGCTTTTGCACTAATTTGGCGATATGGCCCACTGCTGAGACCCATAGAGATTATGTTCAGAGGGCATTACTTTGTTTGAGACTAATCACACAGTCGTAGGCCTCGACTCACAGCACGAGAGATGAAACAGCAGGACATCCGGGAGGATTTTCTCCTCATATACGCTGTCTGACATCTTGAAGCAATTATATAGCGTCCATGTATTGTCACTGGTTAACACGCACTATTTCCTTCATGCCGTATATAGCATGTGGTCTTTAAAACCTGTGTTTTCCAGTTTTTGTAAATCTCTATAGTTTTGTCTTTCACATTTTTTGCACTGTTTAATAAGTGACCAAAGTACAGGAGATCAATAGGAGTTTGCTAAATGAGGCTGCTTGTACACAAGCCACGAGGTGACTTTGCGTTTTTTGAAGTAAAGTGTGGCCACGAATTAGCATCTATCGAGAGCTCTAGTTAAGTCCCTTGAGATCAATTGCCATGGCCATGAATTCATTCATTAACTTGTGGCAACTACTGGATTTTAAAATGAGTCAGAAAATGAGAGAAACCAATTGGATTATTATTCCACTGTGGCTACACAAAACCTAAACACTGGAGACTGATTGATCATTGATTATACACTATACCATTAGCCCTTGTAACCGTAAGCATATTTTCAAAGCCAGTAGATGGGTACTAATTCCCCAAATCTATGAAACTGCATTCGTGACGAGGTTCAGCTGGAGTAGACGCAACCAGGTCCGATTACTGCAAACCCTGTTCAATCAAATCAACTCTTCAATAAAACTATTTCAACAGCATGAAGATGGTTAAAAGGTCTTAGTCAGAAACACACTATGCCAAAGAAGAAATGATGAAGAAGAAGGTTATTGAAAGACATCAGTCTGGGAAGGGCTACAAAGCTATTTCAAAGGCTCTGGGACTACAAAGGACCACAGTGAGAGCCGTGATCTCCAAATGGAAAAACTGCACAGTAGTGAACCTTCCCAGAAGTGTCCAACCTTCCAAAATTCCTCCAAGAGCACAGCAGCTACTCATCCAGCAAGTGCTTGCATCAATAAAGGTCACTGTTCATGTCTTCACTATCAGAAAGACTCTGAGCAAAAATGGCATCCATGGAAGAGTGGCTAAGTGAAAAACCACTGCTAGTCCAGAAGAACATTGATGTTTCTCAAACCTTTTGGGAGAATTTTTTGTGGATTGATGAGTCGAAAGTGGAACTGTTTGGAAGACAGGGGTCCCATTACATCTGGCGTAAACCAAACACTGAATTCCACTAAAAAAGAACATCATACTTACGGTGAAGCATGGTGGAGGAAGTGAGATGGTGTGGGGATGCTTTACTGCTTCAGGGCCTGGGAAACTTGCAGTAATTGAGGGAAACATGAATTCTGCTCTCTATCAGAAAATCCTAAAGGAGAATATCTAGTCTTCAGTCTGTAAGTTGAAACTCAAGCGCATCTGGATTATGCAGCAAGACAACGATCCAAAGCGTAGGAGTAAGTCCACCTCTGAATGGCTCAAAGAAAGCAAATGAAAGTTTTTGAGTGGACTAATCAAAGTCCTGACTTGAAACAATTGAGATGCTGTGGCAGGACCTTAAACAGGTAGTTCATTCTCAAAAACCCCCCAATGTGGCTGAACTAAAGCAATTCTGCAAAGAAGAGTGGACCAATATTCTCCAGTTATCGGAAACGATTGGCTGCAGTTATTGCTGCTAAAGCTGGCACAACCAGATTTTAAGCTTGAGGGGCAATTAGTTTTTCTGTTGTTTCACAAAAACAGTAGAAATCATGAGTCTCCAAATCAATATTACAGCTGAGCAGGTCATGAAGGCTCGGTGGTTAGCATGTTTGCCTAACACCTCAGACCCTGCGTGCTCTCCCTGTGTTTCTCTGGTCTCCTCCGGGTACTCCGGTTTCATCCCCCAGTCCAAAGACATGCGTTTTAGGCTGATTGGCGTCTCTAAATTGTCTGTGGCCAGTTTGCTTGTGCCCTGTGATGGGTAGGCACCCCATCCAGGCTGTCCCCTGCCTTGTGCCCTAAGTAATCTGGGATAGACTTCAGGCTCTCTGCGACCCTGTGTAGGATAAGTTGTATCGAAAATGGATGGATGGACATTAAAACGGACATAATTCATAGGCTTTTAATAAAAGCGAAATGCTTTGAACATGGCAGTTCAGTCCTAGCATGTTGATAGCATAGCGATTTTCCATCTGCTGCATCTGTCCTTCGGATTCAAAGAGACAGACTATGGCACGTCAGTTGCTGTTCAGTAAAAGAGCTCATTCTGCACTTTAAAGACTTTTCTGTAAAAAACGAAAACAAAACAAATACAGCAATTGGTTACTAGATGATAGTGAGATGTTGATGATTTGCATAAAACAAGACTAATGGCAACATTCTCACCTGCTGTTACTCACTGATGTGAAGGAAAACGTGGCTTTCATTTTAGAACGTGTCAAGCCGTGCTTATAAAAGGAAGGAGGTTGTTTGCTTGGGCTGGAACTTGTTTTAGACAAACTCCACACATTAACATTCACTTCGATCCTGAATAGAGCTTAATTCTGTATTTACGACTTGAGGTCTGAATCCCCATTACATGCGGTTAATTCAACTCTGCGTATGGCCTCAAGGTACCAGCTCACATGCTGGACGACTTCACAGGGGTTCATGAGCTGTTTATAGATTTCACTGACACACACACACACACACACACACACACACACACACACACACACACACACACACACACACACACAGTGTTTAGCATCAGCTCTGCTAGATTGGAGACTGCTGTGAGGAAGAAAAGAAGATTATTCTGCACCATGTAGTGTGTAGTGGACCTGCAGGCAGCCGTGATAAAAGTGTGTGTGTGTGTGTGTGTGTGTGTGAGTATGTGTCAGGGAAATAGAATTTATTTTGTGATACTGACCAAATTATCCTGACCATTGCTCTGGAAACAAAATGTTATATTACATAATAGACCAACACGTTTTAGACCAGCACTTTTTTTTTTTTGTCTTTTCAGGACAGACTCGTTATATTTCCTTTAAATGTCATCAGTATTCACTATATGTATATCCTCATTCACCAGTGAGTCACTATAAATAAAACCAAATGGAACAGCTGGGGGCTTATTACAGTCTCATATAGAATAATTAGGGAATCTAAAACCAGACTTTGTTGTTGTTGCATTTAAATAATATAAATAGCAGAGACTGTTGAATAAACAATGGATGTTTATTCTGTTAATTATATGTTCAGGTGACCAGGAGGAGACATGGTCGCACCACATGACTTTTCTGTTACAGTAACCACACTCGGGACAGAATTTCTAACATCCAGTGAGCGTCAGTTCTACGCCTTGTTGTTGAGAGAGAACAGAACAAATGGCAAGACTGGTTTGAGCGGACAGGAACTCAAATAAAAGCTCTTTAAAACCGTGGTGAGCAGAAAAGCATCTCAGAATGTGAATGATGGATAGACTACAACAGCAGAAGGCCACATCCGGTTCTAAGAACAGGAATCTTAGGCTACACTGGGTTCAATGAAACAGTACATTTGAAGATTGGAAAAAAACGTTGAGTGTGCTGTTTTTGCTTGAGAACGTCATTTGGTCTCTGTATGTTTGCTGGTCATATGCATGATGAATGCTACGTAGCTTGGTAATGAACTGATCAGAAGTAAACAACAAAACAATATTTCCCACTACCTAGAATTTCTTTAACTTCTAGAGAACTAGGTTAGATAGTGTAATCCATGCTAGTCTAACCTGGCATTAGTGGTAAAAAAAAATCCAGGTAAACTTATTATAGGGGTAGTTAATCTTAGTCTTCAGCATATAGAAACATTTTGCTGAGGTAGGACCAGTTGCACTCATCCTCAAGTTCAACATTCAGATGCACACAACTAACTGTATACTACCGAGTAGTTTTATTTACAGCGAACGTTGCACTTCACTTAATGTTGTTTAGAAACTACCAATGTCATTTGGTGCAACCGTTCAATTTTTTTTTTAGCTGTTACTTGAAAATAGCGGCCATGTAGGCTGCGATGGAGGTTTCCGATGACACCAGGAGTCTGGAGTTCCATTGTGAACGGGTCATGGGACCTGCTGGGAAGCAAAACTCTGGAGAAAAGTGTAATAAAGAGATGATTAGAAAGAAACATTACCTCAGGATTCTCTCCTTCTTTCAGGTATTAATGTAGCTTATATAGCTTTGACCTGATTGACTAGATGTTCAAACCTGCACACTAGATATCATAGAGATGTCTAAGGATATATTGGAATATTAGGCATCTAAGAAATAAAGCGTGGAGGTTGTATTTCAGGACATTCCTCTGCTCTCCTTCGTTGCACTTGCTTTGGCTTAATTGCAGCTATTTGTCTCTGTTTCGGGGTAATTTCCTAAGGGATACGATTAAATCAGTTGTCTCTATGCACAGACACAAGTACAGGACGTAGAGTCAGACCCACAGGATTTAGCATTCCTTCTAGCTTGAAGGTCACACCGGCAGATCCGCAGAGAGATGGAGCGACAGAATGAATACAAATACACAGATGCCCCATAATTCCTCTTGCAGGAGGTATCTATTGTACAATGCGCTGTGTGGTTTCTTACAGGAGGCTTATTTGTATCATATACGGTGTTCTATTTTTTTTTTCTTTAATAGATGCCTAAGTCTGATAGCAGTGGACAAATCGTTAGCCCAGTGGACTAGTTGCCCAGTTCCATTAACATGAGAAAGTTATTGACAAACAGCACAGCAGCCAGTTCTCTGTCTCTGCTCTGACAGAGTGATGTATGGGGCTTGCTAAACGATGATACAGTGGTAATCCAGTCAGGTACGAGGTATGATAGCGGGAGGTGTGAGTACTGCTGTTGGAGATCAGTGTCGGTTTGGCAGGAATGGGAAGAGACCTGATGTGATGGAGAGGCTGATTACAGCTTTGGCAGAGACGCTACATACAGATGGCTTGTACACACACACACACACACACACACACACGGGCTCCTTCTTGGTTTTACTTCCTCTCTCTAGTTCTGTCTATCGTTTCTGGACTCCTACTCATTCCTTCGAGCTATTCCAAAGCATTAAAAAACTGACCACATGGCTTCATCACAGATTCGAATAGCAAACCATTTTGGATTTGAAGATAGTTAGGATTAAATCTGCGTATGAGCTGCACTCGAGTGATGTAGCTGAGGTTGAGGAACTGTTTAAGTACGGTAAAACAGCTCTGCAAATCACTGTCATTGTTTTTCCAAACCAATCTAGACCACACCCACTCGTTTCCTGGGTTCTTCATCATTGACACGTGCCATGTTTAAGGATTCGATCTCTCAGCATGAGTGCTTTTACGGCTGACGCACTTCTATGAATAGGTTGTCTACGTGGATAAGCGCGTGCACCGCTTCTAACAAGTTTATTACAAATGAAATCGAAGAGGAGTTGCTGATGAAGCCTTTGAAAGGTCTGTCCTTGTCGGATGCGTGCGAGTGTAGAGGTGAATGATGCGTGATAGACACATTTCCAACACACTGCTCTCTCTCTCTCTCTCTCTCGCTCTATGTCACATAGTAATGCTATAAGATCTTCATTTCCCATTAGTATAATCACACCACTCAGCTGCATTGTACTGCTGTACGGATGAAATATTTCATAGGCAATGCAAATGTGATGGATTTCCCACCCCAAAGCCATTGAGTAAAACACTAGTTGTCATGCTGTTATAGGAAAATAATCAAGCGGAGTTACCCTTACCACTGCTTTTTATATAAAGTGTTTTATTCCTCTTATACCACGGCCATTTTTCAACCAAGTCCCTGTGTGGTAATCCATCACTGTCTCTGTGAAAAGGCACGTGAGCCGACAATGAGCAGCAAGTCGATTTACGAGAACTCTTTAGTTCGATTTATTGATGAATTCTGCTTTTGTTTTTTGTTTTTTTCTCAGTTACCCACAATCCTTTGCTGGACAAGGTAGCTCAGCTGGGTCACGTTGACCTTCTAAAAAATACCCAACAAACCAGAGGACATTGGATGATGTGGCAATTCTTACATTTTTGTGCCTTGTACAGATTAAAACGTGTTTAACAGGAGCTAATAATAATAAAACAAATTGTTACTTTAAATGTAACTATAAATGGATTAAAAAAAAAAACACCCTGTAAGACACGCCGTTAAAGGAAAAATAATCAACACGGGGGTGGTAAGAGTAACTCCGCTTCGTCACACAAATATTATTTTTCCTATACGTTTATTCCTTATGTTCCTTACAAACTCTGACTTTCCCCTTGACAGGCAGCGTTTTTATCTCTCCTCTGTGCCTCCGCCAGATGTGGAGCGTTGGCATAATCAAGGACTCCAGCTGTGCTCTGCCTCGAGTCCATGTGCATTTATTAGTGTTGGAGTTTATGGCGCTGTCCTTGACGCTGAAGTAGCGGTGCTGACACAGACACAAGGATGACTTCTGTATTTATTTATTTATTTACTTACTTGGATTCCATCACATCATTTAATAACGGTGGATATAGATTTGGAGTCTGGTTTAGAGTTTGTGAATCGCTTTTTTCTTTCTTCTCCCTTCCTACCATCTTCTTCTTCAAGCTTCAGTGGGTTAAAAATGTCAGCAAGTACCTAAGAATTCGGTTCTTTCTTTCGTTCTTTCTTTTTTTTTCTCCAGTCTGCTGAAAATGCTAGAGAAAATTTTCAAATCAGTGGTCCATCTTCTATCACCTAAGGTGACTTTCGTACTGTAACTGGTTCTGACGGTTCTCAAGAGTATGGTTGTATGGTTCTTGATGAAATATTGATTTTTTTGTTGTTGTTTACATCCAAATGTAACAATCATAATCAAAATTGTATTGTATTGTGTTATTATGTATATATATAATATATTCAATGTCTGTTCTCAGGTTGAATTGAAAGGCAGCGCTGGGTAAATTGCTGGTCTAGTCTGCCTTCATTAAATCGACATTATTGCGTGATTGGCCCCCTTTAACCTGCCATTGTTACGGAACGAGACTGCAGGTGCAGGTCACAGTCTTTATTACTTAAGCCAGAAACAAATAAACAGATAGTGCGGTCTCTACTGACTATACACACTCTGGTCCCTTAGCTATGACCGCTAGCATGCTACACCTTAGCACATACCGGTATACTTTCTTCACTTGACGAACTAACCAACTATAAAACTGCGCGATGTGCGCAGTCACACGGGGTTGGGGGGGTTAACTAACAAACCTAATTATATCAAAACATGGGCACCTGTGGCAAATCAGAGACATGCTCAAACTTAACTCAGTGTCCAAGCGGGAAGTGAACGAAAACAAAAGAGTCATGTGACCAGTCAGCGGCTGTACCGCAGTGCCCTCTGCTGGCTGTGGCGTAACAGCCATGTAGAGATCAATTGTAACCCCATTTGCATTCTTTTAAGGAAAAGCATTCTCCATTGGTTTTCAGCTTTCGACTTTTACAGTATATCCAGCAGTTATATTTCGTATTGTTATGCACGTTGTTACATAGCCTATTCTGCATGCATACCGAATTATATTCCACACAAAAGAGATTTCACCAAATCCAAAACATGTCTGAGACAGATAAAGTTGTGTCATGGCTCATATTTTAACAGCTTGTGAGGCAGGATAAAGGTTTATCTAAAAATGCTTTGGTTATACTGTTTACCCATATATTAAACTCAGATAAAAGGATTACGCCTCCCAAAAATAAGCAGAGAGAGGAAAATGAATGTATTGCATTATCTAACAAAGGCATCCACATCCATTATAATTGGTCGTGTAGTTCTGAGTCAGTGTTGCCCTAAATCTTGTTCAGTGGCAGTCAGGCCCTGAGAGTGGAGCCATTAGAGCTCGAGCAGAGGTTTTGATAAATGGGATAAATGTGTGCTGACAGTCTCTGTTTCCTCCCTGCATTGGCTGTAGGGCTAGAAATCAGTGGTGCTGCATGTTAATCCACTCTTTTGTGTCTCTCAGGGAAGTGATGGACTCTTCCATGCATATGAATCCCGGCAAAGAGCCATATATCGGTTGGGCAACAACCGATTATTCAAAGTTTTCAGAGAGCCTGTACTCTGCGCTCTTGTGTGAACAGATATGGCACGAGTCACACACACACGAGTCACGAGACACACACCCATGGTCTGGACAGCAACATACAGCACAGGTTAATGGCAAGACTACCAATGGGCTAGTTTAAAAATACTCTGTGACTGCGAAGATCTTGTTTGACAGCAAATAATCCGAATGAAATCGATTACATTTCCACAAACAAAGGCAAAGTGCAAAAGTTGTGGGAAAAGAAAAAGAAAAACTTGTCTCCATTTTCCAACGCCCAAGTTTGTGCGATTTTCATGTTCTTTTAAAAGACTACATAATACACTACATTAGATTTACAGTTGCAATCAAAGTTATTCAACCCCAATTGATTGTCAAAATTTTCAGACTTTCAGCTGTTTGCAATGAACAAATCAAACAAAAGCAATTGAAATAGTTCAACACAACGAATGCTTCAAGTGGTTTCCCCAAATTCAACTGAAAATGCGACTTATAATGACTGCTCCAGTTTCAAAATTATTCACCCCCCTGTATAGAATCCCTCACAACAGCTCAAATATGCAGAACAGGTGTTGTCTCTAGTACACCTGATATGACTAATCAAGGGCTTCATTAGTTGCTCCAGGTGTGCTTGAGCTGGAACAGATGAAATACCTGAACTGGCTAGGGCTAGAAAATGTATGAAATACCTGGACGGGGCAGAAAAGGGAAGCGATCAATGTCTGCAAGCAGATTTTTGAGAAGACAGGTTGTGAAAAACCCTCGACTGACTGCACAAGACCTGCAGCAAGACTTGGTGCAACAGACTCTGAGGTTTCAGTGAGCACAGTAAGGCGCGTACTAAACACAGAAGGTTTCCATGCCAGAACTCCAAGACATTCACCACTACTGACCCAAAAGCACAAGAAAATTGCCTCAAAATCATATAAATAAGCCACAGAAGTTTTGGGATTCTGTTCTGTGGAGTGATGAAACAAAACTGGAACTTTTCAGCACGATGGATCAGTGATATGTGTGGAGGAAGTAGAATTAAGAAAGAACACTCTGTCCACAGTCAAGCATGGTGGTGGCTCGGTGATGCTCTGTGGCTGCTTTGCATCCTCTTTCACTGGAAACCTGCAGTGTATGGAAGGCAACATGGATTCATTGAAGTATCAGGAAATCCTAGGAGAAAACGTCATGCCGTCTGTGAGGAAGCTGAAGCTTGGGCGTCAACAGGACAATGATCCCAAGCATACCTCAAATTCCACCAAAGCTTGGTTGCAGAAGAATTCAGGGCCATCACAGTCACCTGACTTGAACCCCATAGACAATCTCTGGTGGGATTTGAAGAAGGCGGTTGCGGCACGCAAACCAAAGGATATTATTGAACTGGAGGCCATTGCTCATGAGGAACGCTGCAGAAGCTTTGCAGCAGGTCATAACAGCAAAAGGGTGCTCTGCTAAGTCCTAATGATGCTTACCATGAAGGCGTTGAATAATTTTGAAACTGGAGAAGTCATTATAAGTCACATTTTCAGTTGAAGCATTCATTGTGTTAAATTATTTCAATTGCTTTTGTTTGATTTGTTCATTTCAAACAGCTGAAAGTCTGAACATTTTGACAATAAACCTGATTTTCCATGGAGGTTGAATAATTTTGATTGCAAATGTACATTTCACATTACATTTCATACACAACAGTAGCCCTTGTTTAATTACTAATTAATTGTATTCATTTATTTATTTAATGGGCCATATTGTGCCCTGTAATGGGTGGTTAGCACCCTGTCCAAGGTATCCCTCACCTTGTGCCCCTGAGATAGGCTCCAGGCTTCCCGCGACCCTGTGTTAGTTAAGCGATACAGAAAATGTATGGATGGATTAATGGCCAATCAACTTGTAAGATTTTTACAGCATTATAAAGATTGTGTTTTTTCCCCCCTTACCTTGTGTTTTTTGTCCAGTTGCAGTAGCAGATGGTTTATCCAGCCAGACGATGGTCTGTGATGGACATAAAGAGGTGTTTTTAATTAAACATCATGTTTTTTTTTTTTTTGTTTTTTTTTAAACTTTTCCTCAGGAGTCTTTGCCAGGTGTTGCCAAAGCAGGTCAGGCACAATTTCACACTATGCACAACTTTTAGTTTAAAAGTAAGGCTAATGATGCCCCCTATTCACAAAGTAATGATGTTGCTCCTGGGTCCTACTGTCAATGCAGGCTCAAACATATGCTGAAAAACTAAAGCGAGATCTTTAATTATGGCCCAAAGTTTTGGACTGCGCTTTCAGGTTAAATAACATGCTAAATCAGGTATCGTCTGAGCACGTTCAATGTTGGTTTTCTTTTTGTTGCTTTTAGCTGGTTGAGTTTTGAACTTTAAAGCGTCCCCACTAATGAAAAAAACAATAATTGTTTGAGTTCAGTTAAGCTCCAAACATTTGATGAGTGTTTCTCTTTGCGTTTTGGCAACTATAACTATATTACCGTTTAAGCTTAACCTCAAATCCCTAAACCCTACACCTAACCAACCACAACCTCAGCTTCTTCAAGATGAGTCACACCAACATTACCCTTTAGCCTTAACCCCGAATTCTAGGTTTAGAAAGTATCTTATTATTATTGCTGAGATTTAAAGACAAGTATAAAGATTTCAAAAAACTTTTGCAGCTGCTTTGTATGGGATGAATTTGTATTATGCACTGATTGTGCACTTAAGTCCAGTGTGAGCCTATTTATATAACCTCTTATGAGTGTTTAATCAAAACCTAATCATAACTTCATCCACTTTTACTTGCATGGCCGATTATTCCCTGATAAAATCTTAATCAGTGATTGCAAAGACCATATCATAAAGGAATGATATCTGTCTGAAATGTGGAGCCTCTTCATGCAAGAGAATGACTTGAGGAAGAATGAAAAAAATTGTCTTCTTGTCCAGAGTCTCAAGAGCGGAATACAAATTGTTTCTGTGGCATGCCAGTATCATGTTCCATAAGATCAAGGAATACTTCTTATAGTTTATGTTCTGATAGATATAGCCTCATTTAAATCACAAAAAATAAAACCCCATGTATGGTTCTGTTGTTTGTCCCGTCATTCCTTGATGTTTGCTTAGATTATTGTATGGATGTAAGTGAAAATCTACAGTCTGGACTAGAAAGAAAACAGCCCAGGCCTCACTGCTTCATACTATTCTGTGCATTTTTCTTTCCACGGTTGGTGGTGTTGTTGCACCCGTTCCCATAAAAGTCAAACATAATCAGCTTTAAGCCATATCTTAAAAGAAAGGAAAGGCTTAGCCTTTATAGGTGATTTATTCTACTAGGCTGTGAATATTGCATTTATTATTGTGCATTTAGGCATGTTCAGTGAACAAAAACAATGCTGAATGATCTTCAGCATTTCAGGTTTTTTTTCCTTCTCCACAGCCAATGGAGCGTATAAATGTCTTGTGGTAAATAAAGCTCTGGTAGAGGAGAAGTGCTGAGCGCTTAGGTGCGAAGTGTGATGAGTCCATTGCCCTCAAAGTCCCCAAGGAGGAAGCGGCTGCTGCTGGAGCTTTTCGAGGCCTGATGTTGACTGATGTTTTTCTCCATAGCTTTGCTGTGACTTTAATCTCTGTCTTTCCCCTTATGACCATTTGCTAAGGTTTGATGCTTATTTATGTTTACCTCTGACTCTTACCTTCTGTCCACTCATTGATAGAATGGCTTGATTCAGAGCTCCTGAACTTTTAAAAGTGCTATATTTCATAATCTTCATGACAGGTTTATACCCAGGCTGCGTCTGAATGTGATGTATGACTTGTTCTTGTAGGGTGGTTCTCTGACAGAACAAATCAAGGTCAGAGGTGAAACACTCCCGGTCTCAGCTTGCCATAGGCCTCTTTCTCTTTTATCTCCTTCTTTTCCTTCTCTCTGAAGTGATAGTTCTGTTGGTGATCATTCTGACTGGAAGATAGTCCAAGTGTGTAAACAAACATGAAAAATCTGAAGATCAATCTGATCTCTTTTTTCTCCTTTTCGTTCCTGAATTTTCTTTCTTGGTGCTGTGACCCTGATTGCACATTAACACCTCTCGTATGGAATTATTTATGAATCATGAGAAACACTGGATGAGTGTCTTTCCTTGTCTTTTGTGTGCAGAAATATGTACGGCAGCTCTTGATAACCATGTAGAATTGCGATATGTCCAAAAAAATGACATTTATTTTAAAAAAAAAGCTAAAAAAAAAACCCCTCCAAACATTCCATGCTAGCTGAGTGAGAATATAAATACGAATGCGAACATTTATTCTTGGTAGAGATAAAATAAGTATTTATAAACCCCCCCCCCCCCACCCCCAATAGGGGTGGCTCAAACCTGAGCTCAGGTTATAGTTTGTGTTTATTTGCGGGATCTTCCCATGCATGTCCATGTGATTGTCCTCCTGGTTCATATGCTTCCTCCCACCTTCAAATGTTGCCCACATAGCGCCCTGTGATGGTCTAGCATCTTCTATCCACAATGTATTACCTAGTGTTCACACACGGTGTTCCTAGAAAAGATTCCGGATTTAATGTAACCCTGACCAGAGTACAGCGGTTACTAAAGATGAATAAATGTATTGACCTTTAGTTATTATTATTATTATTATTATTATTATTATTACTCCTATATTCTCTCTCATATTCTTTCACCAATGTATATAGTTGGGCTAAATATTAGTAGCTTCTTTCAGTCTGAGTATCTCTTTCAAGTCTAACCTAAATCGATCATGAAGAAAGAGGGAGTTGGAGCTTTATTTCCCAGTTCTACTCTCCGCCTCCTTTTTCTCAGTAGCAGAGACCTGCAGGCACAGAGAGAAAGCATATTTCAGAGAGCATAACCCCTCTCCATCCTGAAGGCTCCTCACTCTTCATCCTCTTCCTGTTATGTTCTCCAGAGAACTGAGAGCCTCCGCTGTCTGTTCTTTGACTCATCCTACCTGCAGGCCACCTGCAAGTCCCATCAGTGTCTGTACAGGCAAAGGGAATGTTCATAAATGGAACTTTTTCTGCTTTATAGTTTAAGTTGTTTTCTCAAAGTACCACAACTTTGACCAAAAACATCACACAAGGCAGGCCCCTCCATCCATCCATTTTCTATTCCGCTTATCCTACACAAAGTCGCAGGGGAGCCTATCACAAGGTAGGCCAGGGTCATTTATTTATTTATTTATTTATTTATTTATTTATTACTAATCAGGTTTAAACGTCAATAGTTTTGTTTTGTTGCAAGTTTTCCTTTGAAGAAAAAGTCGTATCTGACAAACATCACATCATTCATATGTGAAATGTACATGTGTTGTAGAAAGTGTGTTATCGTTTACACTTATGTCCCATTTATTGTACACATCTATTTTCTGTGATTTGAATATTATTAGATTTTTTTTTCATGATTTCTTTTTTCAATTTCACATTGTTTTCCATTCATTTATTTTCACCTGTAGTTTTTTTTCCTCAAAAAGAAGTTTTCATGTTTTTTTTTTTGACACAGTTAATTTATTTTCAGCATGTTGCCTCATTATATTATCCTACATAGTGCTTATTTTAACATGATCAATGGATTTTCACTAGATTTTTTTCACATAATTTATCCTTTCTTTCTTTCTTTCTTTCTTTCTTTCTTTCTTTCTTTCTTTCTTTCTTTCTTTCTTTCTTTCTTTCTTTCTTTCCTTCCTTCCTTTCTTTCTTTCTTTTTTGCCTTTTTCTGCTTTTGTTTTCCTTCCTTCCTTCTTTCCCTCCTTTTATCCATTCTTTTTTTAGTGTCTTTCATTTTCCATTGCTCATTCTTTTCTTTCCTTCTTTTGTTTTTGGTTTATTTCTATTTTTTTGCTTTTTCTTTCTTTCTTTCTTTCTTTCTTTCTTTCTTTCTTTCTTTCTTTCTTTCTTTCTTTCTTTCTTTCTCCATAACTCTTTCTTACTTTCATCCTTCTTTCCTTCCTTGTTTTCTTTTAGGCTTTTTTCTGCTTTTATTTGATCTTCCTTCCTTTTGTTCTTTCCTTCTTTAGTTTCTTTCATTTTCTTTCTGATAGTTTCTTGGTTAATTTCTTTCCTTTTATTTGTTTTTGTTTTTCCTTACTTCCCATTTCCCCATGTGGTTTAACACGATTAATTAATGTTAATTTAATTTCTTTCACATAATTTTTTTGTTTTTATGTCTGTCATTTTTCATGAGTATTTAATTAAATTTTAATCCCTTCCTTCTTTTCTCCCATGTTTCTCCATTACTCTTTTATTTTCTTTCTTTTTATGACTTGTATTGTATGGTTTCATGTATTGATAAGGCTCTCCTCAGCTCACTACCAAGCCCAACAACTCATTCCATCATCATCACCAAACCTGAAACAGGAAGTGACACAACAAGATAAACCAATCCCATTCCTCTGTGTGCACCACTGATAGCTAATACAGCTAAGTGCTGGAAACAGGCAGCACAACCTACCCGGCAAGCTACCGTATAATCACCGGCAACGGCGGCGTTCAGCTTTGGTTGGAATAAAACCACGGCAGTGGTTGGGGGAAATAAAAACCCTGGCAGCCATGTAAAGCTGCGAGTTCTTCCTGTCTTGCAGCTTGCGTGCTCTCTGTATTGTCCTGGGAATGCATTTCAATTACATCTAGATTTAACCAAGCGGCTTATGAAAAATTCAGACTCCGGCAATTCAATTATTAAACATAAAGCATGTTTCCTGTCTACGCCTCCTTGCTATTAGCTAATGGATGGAAAAAAATGTGAAACAAAAAAAAACATAACCTATAATCTCATATTCTTTCAATTTCCCAGAACTTAGAGATTTTATATGTATTAAAAAAAAACCCCAAAACAACTAGAACCGGGACTTATAACTCAACCAAATGAAGCAACAACTTGAGAAAACTCATCATAATATCTAAACTTCCCTCCATGAAAATATCGGTTTTCTTTCTACACGTCGGGAAATGCCCAATTAGAATGTCCGCTAATGCAAAAGAGTTAATTCGAAGCTATGATTGATCTTGATGTTAAATATTCTGCCTGATAAAGATGGTGCTAGATTCGTTTTTAATGGCAAAAAAACATAACAAAACAAAATCAAGGATTTTAGCCGTAGCGGTAGCATTAGCTACATGTGCAAGTAGCTTTACATGTCAGAGGTAGTGATATACAATAACAGTGAGCTGGACACAAACACATTAGCAGAGGATTTGGTCTGTTGTATTAATATTCATGAAGTACAGTTCAGAATCGCATTAGCATGCTGGGCAAGACTTTGCGTACTGTAGGTTGATTAGGGATTAGTATCCATCCTGATGCCCTACTTCTGGTTGGAGTTCTCATCAGTTGGAAGTCCCATGCTGCTGCTGAGGATGGTCCCACATGGTGCAACCTGAAGATCATTGAGATTACTGAAGATGGCACCACTTAAAAACCATCAAGATGGATTTGGACCTCAATTCATGTTATGCTACGATGGCTTTAGGACTACAATTGCTATTATAGCCTTAGCACTGAAATGACCACAATTAGACTTCATGTAATAACTGTAATGAATTTCCTGGTTACACAACTGCACTATTTGAGCATGTAGTATTAGAACATTTATAGAAGGGATTTATTTATTTATTTATAATCACACTATCCGGTGTCACCCAGATGAGGACGGGTTCCATTATGAGTCTGGTTCCTCTCAAGGTTTCTTCCTCATATCGTCTCAGGGAGTTTTTTTTTTCTCGCACCACCGTCTCCTCTGGCTGCTCATTAGGGATAAATTCATACTTTTAAAATCTATATCCTGAGTTTATATAGTTCTGTAAAGCTGCTTTGGGACAATGTCCGTTGTTAAAACTCTATACAAATAAAGCTGAATTCAATTGAATTGATTAGTAAACGGATCTGTAAATCCCAACTCTTTTTGGTAGTGGGTGGAAAAAACCACACCGAAGCTACAACGCGAATTCACCCGAGACCAGAGCCGTTGTCACGCGCACACACACACATACACTCAAACACACACGCACACCCATACATATATACACATAAACATGAGTAAACAAATTAGCCAACAAGCAACACGCACGCAGCATCAGCAGGACTTAACCACATTAGCAGAGCGTTAGAAAATGGACTTGGCAGAGTGTTCTGGGTTTCACACACACACACACACACACACACACACACACACACACACACACACACTCACACACTCACACATTCTTCCCTTCTCCCTGGCTAAGTGAACAGTCTCACTGATTAAACTGTTAGTCAGAGATGCTGTTAAAAATCCATTATGGCCCCCAGTTTCACCACCAACTCACACCATCAACCATCTAATTACGGTCCAGTTACCGACCACGCCCTCTTCTGTCTGTCGTTCTTTCTTTCTTATTTCTCTTTCTTTTCTCTCCTTCTTTCTTATTTGGCTTTTTCCCTTTCTTTCTTTTTTTACTCTTTTTGTTTTTCCTTCTTTCCTTCTCCATCAGTCTTTCTTTTTTCTGTCTTTCTTTTTTGTGTTATACATTTTAACTTAGGGCGCACGGTGGCTTAGTGGTTAGCACGTTCGCCTCATGCCTCCAGGGTCTGGGATTCGATTCCCACCGTGGCCCTGTGTGTGTGGAGTTTGCATGTTCTCCTTGTGCTGTGGGGGTTTCCTCCGGGTACTCTGGTTTCCTCCCCCAGTCCAAAGACATGCATGATAGGCTGATTGTCCAAATGTCTAAAGTGTCCATAGTGTATGAATGTGTATGTGTGATTGTGCCCTGTGATGGACTGGCACCCTGTCCAGGGTGTACCCCGCCTTGTGCCCCATGCTCCCTGGGATAGACTCCAGGTTCCCCCGTGACCCTGAAAAGGATAAAGCGGTATAGAAGACGGATTAATGAATTTTAAGTTTTTCTCTTCCTTTCTTCCTCCTGTCTTTCTCCATTACTCTTTCTTTTGTCTCTTTCTTTCTTTCTCCATTACACTGGTTCTTTCTTTCCTACTTTCTTTCTTGGCTTTTTCTCTTTCTCTATCTCAATTTATTTTTTCTTTTTCTTTCTTTCTTTATTTCTTTCTTATTATTTCTCTTTCTTTCATTTTGTCTTTTCCCCCCTGTCTGTTCTTTCTCTTGTTCTCCTTTATTCTTCCTTCCATCCATCCTTCCTTCATTTGGAGGACTTGGCCAGGTTTTCATTCCACTGAGAGTTATATACTGTATTGACCTGTGTACATGACAAATAAAGATCTTGACTTTTGAATAATTTCTTTCTTTCTTTCTTGCTCCTCTCTTTATACCATTTAAATTTAATAGCTGATTTTTCAAGAAGGAAATAATGTCACATTTGTTCATATTAATAGCGTTTGCTTCTTCTTTCCTTTCCCTTGCACCTCAAAAGCAGCTGAAATGTAAATATGTTGATGTTTATTCCTGGACACGACCCGCAGGACTCAAAGAACCTGAAATCAACGGCACACAGAGGAGGACAGATCATCTGGAGCCTGGAGCTCCAGCCTGGCCTCATGTCATGGAGTGTGAGTGCATTCGCATGTAGATCCAGAGTGAGGTGATAAAAGCTAACGTGGACGGACCAACTGCGGACTCCACATGACATGACCTTCATTTCCTGTTTCATCAGTAAAGTAACTGTAACTTTTCTTTTAATAAAAAGAAACGAACGTAGACGAACGTGATCTCCAGGGTTTTAGAGAAAGTTATGCATATTAAGAGTTGGGTCACCTGCGTGGTGTATTTAATGCCTCTGGGGTTGCCAGATTTTTCCTGAGTAGGTTTTCACTAACATCTCCATCACCATCTTTAAACACAAGCACGTGTCTTTAAATCTGAAAATAAATAAATAAATAAACAAATAAATCAGGTATAGACTAAAGAAGCACATATTTTTGTCTTTGCTGTCAAATGTAATGCGATATAGTTTCATTTATAACAGTATAATTGAAGAAAATGGCTTCCACACCTCGTTTTTCAGCAGCATATACAGTAGAATAGCACTTGATCCAGTACACTGTCGTGTATTGCATGGTCGAATTATTAAAATAATGTTTTTGTTAATTAAATGCACCCTCTGAGCTGAGCAAAAATAAAATAATAATCTGGAGAGCCACAGTTTTTGATTCATTGAAACCCCAATCAAACCAGTATAAATATTATAATCCATGTAAATGGTATAATCCATAATGTGTTAACCGTGCGTAAAATAATTATTGGGGAAAAAAAGGTTTTCGCTTCATTTTTATTTATTTCCCAAAAAACAGACATCTTTAACCTGATGTTATTTCTTTTATGGCTATAACTCCAGTCTGCTTATTATTATTATTATTATTATTATTATTATTATTTCATTTCTCTAGCAGGGAGGTGGACAGTTAATACGCAACACATTGAAACTTTGCCGTGTGCTAATGCTAAATGGGGTCTCAGGATGTGTACAGAAGTCATGCAGGTCTAGGATAATAACTATCTGACCAAACCGCACCTCACGTTGTTCTCCTAATCGACGGAGCTACAATTTCCAGCCTTCAGCTCTGGCACCAAACACAATGAACGAGCATTAGAAGACTGCCGCATGCTGTAATTAGTAAGATTACAGCTTTTAGTCTGTCATGCCACTAAGTCCCAAACTGCTGTTGCATCACAAAATCATGCAAAAAAAAAAAAAAATCATTTCACTGAGAAACCTCTGTTTTTCTGCAATAAAAATAGAATTGAATCTCTCAAATATTTGATGTCTGCTTAAATTATTGAAAGAACTTTTCATCATCATCATCATCATCATCATCATCATCATCATCATCATCATCATCACCATGATGTCTCCCTGCACACCAGTGTTGTAACCAGCAGGTATTTTGGATGCTTTCCCCAACTCCCTAATTTAGTTACACTCCTCTGCTTTTTGCACCCTTTACCCATAATGCAGTTTACTCTAACACCATAATGCAGTTTCCTCTAATATAATCAAATTGTCTCCGTCATTCTCTAAACTGTTAAAAAGGTCAGTGGGCCTCCAGGGACAAAAGACAAAAACACAGAAACCAAGCAAGTCAGTTTCAAAAACTATTTTCTTTTGCTGAAAATAGTTTTTGCTTAAAATTCTATCGATTAATAATAATAATAAGGATAAGACTAAAAAGAAGACGAATAGCTCAAGGTCTGTCATAGATTCTCATGCACACTGGTACATATTTGCTTCTATCTCCACGATTCCACCACCACCATACCTCACACTGAGGATGGTGTTTTCAATGATTTTGTGCTAAAAGGCTAAATACCAGAGAACCATTTCCATACATATGCACCGAGTCACCAAATTCAGGCTCATGCTGTACATGATGCTACCATTTCCAGGCTTCAGTCCAGGATTTCCACCAAAATGTAGCCTCTTGTGACAAGGCCAAAAAGGTTTGCTTTGTTTCCATCAAAAGTCTCCACCACCACCACCGTGCTTCTCAATGTTTTCAAGGTGATGAGCAGGGTTTGCTTTCCACCATCTGGTCTGATGATTTTGGTCAGACCAGAGAACCTTTTTCCATATGCTGAGTATACAAATGAGAGGGGTTTTTTTTCTCCCAATAATGCGTTCAATCAGTCATAGTTATGGTTATTTAAAAAACTACTACTACTACTCCTCCTCCTCCTCCTCCTCCTCCTACTAATAATAATATGGCATGAATTCAATTACAAGCCAATTACAGCAGCACAGTTTATAACAGTGTAACAACCTTCCAATATATTAAAATCAATGATCTATTAGCTTGGTAAATTATATTTTCAAGCTCAGAATACTTAAACTGGCTGCGCACACACATCTATCCATCATGTGATGCACTGGAATATGTGTTTGTTCCAGTGGCAGAGAGAGAGAGAGAGAGAGAGAGACAGAGAGAGAGAGAGAGAGAGAGAGAGACCATGCTGATGCTCGCTGAGGATATTCATGACTCTAGCACACAAGGTCAGCGGAGAACTTCATATTTGTAGCTTTATGTTTCTGACATGTGGTCTCAAAACTACAGTGGCAGTGCGACTCTAACAACAAAAACGTAGAGTAACCTGATCTCTGAGTAATCCATGGCAATTTATAATGCACGATAACGTTCATAACTTTACATGCGTTTTGCAAATTTTCCAGAGCAGCTGGTAAAAGCGAGGGATGAGACAAACGCAAATCAAGTGGTGCCAGTAAAACCTCAATGTCGTTAAGGTCAGAGTTGATGGAGCACGGCCTATTCTGCATTCCAACTGAAAAGGAATCAATCCAAATGCCACCAATTAATGTAATTTATTTATTCAGCTTGTGAAGTGGGCAAAAAAAAAAGGCAGGCCAATTTACCGGAGCCCAGCTGTCACTGCCAGATTACACAGTCCCGCTGAGGGAAGAGGCTTGCAAATAAATGGAAGAGAAGCCTCATTTTCATATCATTCTGCACCGGAGGTGAATTCTGGCCGCTATGCCAATCCCTCACCGTGAGACTTCACAACTGTTTTTTTTTTTTTTTTTTTAACCTTCAACCGAGTGGTATTGTAACAGTAAGATGGGAGGAACTCTGAGAACTTGTGCTGGCATTCTATTTATGCTCTGGAGCTTTCTGTTTTTGTGGCTTACCTTCTGCTGTTGGAAATACCCTAAATATTGAGACATCCCAAAAATGACTATGCCCAAATCTTACCCTAGCTTCCAGGGATAATCTCAACTGAATAGAGTAAACTTGTACTGCTGCTGTAATCATAAACACCGTCTTATGATCATCCCAGGACTCTGCTCATACTGATCAGCGCACTCTTCTTCGTCCATATATGTATACTGATTTAGGATTCCAGGATCTGGTGTCACACAGAACAGGATGGGCTCCCTTTGGTGTCTGGTTCCTCATAAGGTTTCTTCCGAACATCATCTCAGGAGTTTCATCTCAGCCTTTCCGCGATCTCCTCTGGTTTGTCCATTGTTAAAAGCACTATACAAATCAAATTGACCTGAATTGAGTTCTGGGTGTCTCTCTGTTTTGCATTTGATGGCCAACCACCCACTAAAGACTCTTGGGGAGGAGTTGTTCAGAGGGAGACAGGGAGATGGCAACTGAGGAGACAAATCAAGAGATGGGAATGTATAGGAAGTTAGCTAGGAATAATATCGAGCTTCATGCAGAGCAAATATTCGTTTCATGGAATTTCCTGTAGCAGGTGAAAGGAAACTTATGTGTGTGTGGGATGTCAATTAACCCTAGTAGAAGGTGAAAAGGATCAAGGGCATACACTGTTCACATTTCTCCATAAAGAGCAATAATTACACTAATGCTATTGCCCATTACACTCATGAAAGGATGGAGCAGTGGGATGAAGAGGTGACGTTATTAACCCAGTGTCGATAACCGAGAGTTCTCACTCGCAGATTTATGGTCTCCTGGGGGAGCAAAAATGCCAAAGTTTAGTCCTGAAATACACTTATACCACAGTGCTGTTGAACTCTGATTGGTCAGTCAGTGCAAATCAAGGTTTATATTCATGCACTCATTCAAACGTATTATCATTTCTATAGTAACATCTGACACAGGGACTTTCAAGCACATTGAAGAGTTTGCACTTTTCTACTTGATGCTGTACTTCAACCTTTTACCAGGGTTTTTATTTAGATGAGTACTTTTATGCCTTTTACACACTTGAGGTTCCAGAGGGCTTTGGTTGAATCAACACCATGGTTCGGTGGAAGCGAGCCCCAGGGCACCATGTTCAAGAGGGTCTTTGATTGGTTCTGGGACCCCTCTTGAGATTAAAAACAGCTGTCACACTTTACCAAACTTACCATGCATGTCGTTTTAGAAATTAGCCATGGTAGTCACAGTTCATTGTGCCAAACAGATGTGTACAAAGGACCTTCTCTGGACTCTTGAAGAATGTGGCAGAGGACAGTATGGTTGTCACTACTGACCATAAATAATCAGTTTTCGGATGTGAACAGTAACTCCCAGTATTATAGCCTTTTAATCTGCCAAATCTATGTATCTTTGTTTTGATATTTATTGTGCAGATGCTTTGCCTGATGTCTGTAGTGCAGTGATTTATAACCCTGTTCTTCACTATCAATGTAGGTAATATATACTCAAACCTCACATACTGAAGTGTTGTATTCATGATAGGTCAAGCGCCAGAGATAGTTCAGTTCTTATGCAATCTTCATAGGCCTCATTCTTTATTTTAGGATGCTGTCCCTCAGTAGTCCTCATAAATTACAGCTCTTTTTTGTATTATATCACAACTCCATGCTGACTGTGTGTATTATTTTTTCATGTCCTCAAACAAACACTTTGCTGTTATTCTTTCATGCTTTCTTGGCACTGTATAGTCTGAATACAAAAACAAATGCTTGTGCCAGACTTCTGCTTACCCAGGCAGTTGGGTAGGGTGCCATATTACCATGCTGAATCTGTGAGGACATGTCCCAATTGCATATTCAGAGAGCTTGCCAGTTTGTTTTTCTGGGGGCTGTGTTATCTTTTAAAATTGTACGGGTATCTTTTTCGATAAAGTAAATAGAACCGAGTTCATAGTGTGTGCACAGCCGTTCTTTAATCTGGATGTATTCAGTAGTCAAATTGTTTCTGAAATCCTGGAGACAAACAGTCTCTCTTCAAGGAGAGACTTGAAATTCAGTTTTCCTTCACTCATTTTGTAAAAAAAAGAAAAGAAAAAAAAGGTGTAAGCAAACATAATACCTACTAGGTGTCACAGGATGCCATTTGTAACCATGAAGATAGTGGAGGGATTGGAAAGAATTCTTTGTAGTGTAGTGTTGTGTCTTGGATTGGATTCTGGGTGCAGTTGTAGTTGGTTTTGAGTTCTAGGTGCAGTAATGTATTTGCTCAACAACTTTCCTGCACCTTGAACCTAAGCAAAACTACTTTACTGCACCCAGAACCCAAACCCATCTACTTTCCTGCACCCAGAACCCAAACCTATATACTTTCCTACACCCAGAACCCAAACCCATCTACTTTCCTACACCGTGAACCCAAACTCAACTATTTTCCTACACCCAGAACCCAAGCCCAACTACTTTCCTGCACCCAGAACCCAAACCCAACTACTTTCCTACACCCAGAACCCAAACCCAACTACTTTCCTGCACCCAGAACCCAAACCCAACTACTTTCCTACACCCAGAACCCAAGCCCACCTACTTTCCTGCACCTTGAACCCAAACTCAACTATTTTCCTGCTCCTTGAACCCAAGCCCAACTACTTTCCTACATACAGAACCCAAACCTATCTACTTTCCTGCACCTTGAACCCAAACCCAACTATTTTCCTGCACCCAGAACCCAAACCTATCTATTTTCCTGCAACCAGAACCTAAAATCAACTACAAATACAATGCCAACTACAATAGTTGAGTTTGGCTTCTGGGTGCAGTTTAATAGCTGGGTATGGGTTCTGTGTGCAGTACAGTAATTGAGTTTGGGTTCTTGGTGTAGTACGGTAGTTCTGTTCTTGTTGTGCTTCTAGTGAAGTCTAGTGCTGCCTGAATGCCATTGCACTTGATGATCCTTCATCTTGAAGGTGGTGAGCAAACAAGATAACTCCACATTGTCATTTCATGCCACACTTGACTGGGTTACATGAGTTCACAGTCACCAGGCACTAACATGCAGACTCCAGGTGTGGGTCCTGGTACCCCTAATCCCAACAGCATACAATTCGATCCCCTTTTAGGGGATCATTGTTTGTCTGACCTACCCTCAGTTCTGTGCACCAAAGTTGGCCCTACCAGAGCATTAAGATTCCGGTGACATAGCTCTTCACAAAGAGGACTCCATAATCTAGAAACTTTTTTTTTTTTTAGGTAATCAGAGCTTGATTTCCCCAGAGTGTGTTAAATTTATTTATTTATTTATTTTTTTACCAGAATGGTTGCATTGATTCTCAATAACGTGTGGCTATTTTAGTCAGAACTCTGGGATTTGTTGCTCAAACAATTTTTGACAGTCTGTTATTGCCTGTCACTCAGTAAGACTGTAAAAACTCATTTTGTGTTTTTCATGCTGCCTTGTTGTTCTGAGATGTCATTAGCCCAGCCGCTGTTCTATGAGCTTTTTTCGCTCAAGAACTCCCAAGAGCACCCTTAGCAATTAACCTCGTTTGAACCCACACTCTCAAGTGCTCGACTGCACGGTTCCTGCCTTCACTCCCTAAAACCTGTGCTATACTATCAGAACCTTAGACTCAAAGACACTAAATGTGTTCAGCATTCCAGCCTATTTAGTGCACTCAAGGATCTAGTGGATGTTAGGATAGTGCTTATTTAAAGACTGTAATATACCATGAATGTCTATGTTTTTGCTTGTGTTCCTAATTTTAACCTTTACCTTTACACCTCAACCTTTTAATATTGTTATTCTGATTTTACTGGCTTAGGACTGAAGAGCATATAAAAGTTTTAACTATTATATGTCCTGGCCTGTTACTTTGTCAGGGTGAATTCGTGCCTCTGACTGTGCCATGTAGCTAATGGGGCGAAAGGTTCTTATAATGAAAACTACACCGAGTAGAAAATGTAATGACGGCTCACGGACTGTTCCACTGAATACTCATCATTAATCCATGTGAGACGACCAATAGTGAAACCCTGCATATATTCACTGTATTATTTATTTCCAGTTACAGAGAACACCAGAACGTCTCTGTTTCCAAGTGCAAATTTAAATGTCATGGTTAAATGTCAAATGTTTTACCGTTGTTGCTTGGTGGGTTTTTTTTTTTTGTGTGTGTGCTAAATTCATATTAATTGGATTTATGTAGATTTTAGATTTGTATCTGTATCAGTTAAGTACGCCACATATCCATACCTGTAACTGGGCATGGCCCAAATCAGAGTTACCCTACCACTACAAAAATTCACTGAGTTGTGTCCTGCCTCATCAAACATGAATGAAAATGACTAACCAGAAGTTATCTATATTTTGTTTGGCATTCAACACTCAGTACTTGGTTTCAACTTTTTAAGGAAGTTGATAATGATAAAAGAGACCATGTCACGTATTCCCACAAAAGCTCTGTGTTGTGTGTATAAGTAAATGTGATATTGCTGAGGATTAATACACAATAACCTCACATATCCACTGTGTGATAGGAATCCCAGACAAATCCCAGCATTTTATAACGTTAAGAATTACTCCACAGTATACAGACTTTAGCGCTCTTTTATCAGACCAAAACACAGCTAAACCTTCCCTCGGTCCACACAATCCTTCACACAATGAGCGCACACCGTTCCCCCCCAACCAGAGGAAATGATCGTTTTGGTCCAGTGGGACTGCTCAGAAATAGCGCTCGTGAAGAATAGCAATCCCCGACTGTGCACGCTGTGTGAATGTGGCTGCTCATTGATAGCGATGTTCATTTAGGGCCTGAAAATAGACACCAGCTCTAGGGGAACCTCAGGAGTTTGATGAATGGAGGCGGATTTGATTTGGCTTTTGCTAGTTTGATTTATTTATTATTCCATTTTATTCGAGTGCTTTATTCGAATTCCCAGTGAGTGACAGCCGCACATTTCCCCATGCGCTGATGGTAGTCTTATTATTAAATCTGAGTTTACTTCTGTATGTGTATACTTCTCCAAATATCCATACATATTCAAATAAAGTCACAAGTAATGATAATGTGGCTTTATTAGGCATGTATACATTATAGCACAGTGAAATTCTTTTCTTCGCATACCAGGGAGTTGGGGTCAGAGCGCAGGGTCAGCCTGCGGGGCGGTTGTCCACTAATCGTAGGGTTGGCAGTTCGATTTCCGGCCCACGTGACTCCACATGCTGAAGTGTCCTCGGGAAAGATGCTGGACCCCAAGTTGCTCCCGATGGCAAGTTAGCGCCTTGCATGGCAGCTCGGCTACCACTGATGTGTGAGTGTGTGTGTGAACGGGTGAATGAGACACAGTGTAAAGCACTTTGGATAAAAGCACTATATAAATGCGCCATTTACCATAATACAGCGCCCCTGGAGCAGTTAAGGGCCTTGCTCAAGAGCCCAACAGTGGCAGCTTGGTAGTGCTGGGGCTTGAACCCCCGACCTTCCGATCAGTAACCCAGAGCCTTACCCGCTAAGGTTAACCGCTTATCTAAGAGAGAAAACAGGTCAGATGCTCTATAACATGAAATAATTTAAATGTAAATAAAATATACAGTGTGCCATTGTATAATAAATAAAAAATAATGCAATCATTGGCAAATCGATGTGTTATAAGAGGAGTAAACAACTTTCAAAAGAAAGAAACAATAAGGCAAAGGAACAAGACAGACATAACCTGATTATCAGGTCATTCACTTAATCCAGTGAGGTGCAGTGGCTGATGGGAAATTCGGCATAACCCTGACAACAACATTTACCTGGACTAGTCCACTACAAGTACAAGTTTTTTTTAAATATAATAATTTAAATACTGGACTATTCCACAAGACGTTGAATGGATTTCCTGAAGATCATGGGAAGAAGAAAAACATTTCGGACTAGAGTCTAAATTATAGACGGAAAGTAGATTATGAATTTAAAAAATACAGTTGAACAAAATCCTTAGAATCCTTAAAAATGTCCATTCTATTAGCATAGATTTTAGTTTTATAAAGCTTTATTTGCTAATTTTATGCTTAAAAAAAAGAACTCAGTTACTCATCCAAGAAAATTGAGATATTGAAGCACATTTTTTTTAATGATTAAATGCATGTTTTCTTAGATTCAGTGGTGATGATAATTAAAAAATAAATAAAAATAAAAGTTTCGAAGAGTTACACAGGCCTGTCAGAGTTGCACCTGACTCATGGAATCACCTTATCTTCAAAAATGTATAAGCGTTACAGAAATGCCCACAGAAAGACTCAAAGCTGCTCAATATGTTCTCCTCTAATTACCAAATCAAGTGGGTTCACAAGTTGTTTACCAGCCCTTCAGACGCTTGATTTTTCCACTCCACAGGACCTCCTCGCTCCCCCAAATGATTTGTGATGAATCCCTGCCGAGTTTGCCCTGCGAGGTCGCGCTCCTCCTCCCACAACAGGCTTGTTTGGCTCAGAGCTCGGCGCTCATAGAGGTCCGTCCTACCACGTCTCAGCCGAGGACGGATTTTCAAAGCTCTTGCTCCTTCACGCTCAGACCCCGGGAACATGTGTGTGAATACACTGTGGAAATTACAAGCACAGTAGATGAGGGAACTGTTTCAGAAAAACAACATTTTTATATGTTTTGTTCTTAAACTTAGCTCAACACCGTGTTGTTGTCTAAACTGCAAAAAAAAGTGTGGTATAACAAAAAGTGGTTCCATAATCTGATGAAATCCATGAAAAAAAAATTAGAATCAAAATTTTTCATCTTAGTATGACCGATGTTTTTATTAAATATAGTAAGGCATTTTATTCATAACTAATAGTTCATAATTTATGTCATGCCACAAATCAAAACAATCAATTAATTCAAAATTAATTCAAAGCTTTGCGTAAGAACAAGCCTTTACACGTTATACAATCAGTATAATTATGAATTGTCACGAATCTACACCTGTACACCTGTTCATTCATGTAATTATCCAAGCATCCAATCGTGTAGTAGTTGCGCAAAGCTAAATAATAATAATAATAATAATAATAATAATAATAATAACAATAATAATAACGATAATAATAAAAATAAATAAAGCATGCAGATACAGGTCAAGAGCTTCGGTTATTGTTCACACCAAACATCAGAATGGAATCTCAGTGGCTTTGTTCTTGGCATGGGCTGGTTTGAGTATTTCAGAAACTGACTGCTGATGTGGGATTTTCATGCAAAACAGTCTCAAGCATTTAACCAGCAAAAAGAAAGAGAAAATCTTGATGAGAGAGGTCAGAGGAGAACGGACACACTGGTTCAAAAGGACAGGAACATTACAGTAACTCAAATAATCCACTGTGGTGAGCAGAAAAGCATCTCAGAATGTGCAAAAGGTCAAACTTTAACGTGGATGGGGAACAACGGCAGAAAATCACATCGGGGTTTCACTCCTGTCAGCTAAGAACAGGAATGTGTGCCTACGGCCGACACAGGACCACCAGAAACGGATAGTTGAAGATTGGGAAAAGACCAAGTGGTTGTTTTTCTCATCGTAAACCGTCAACTCAAATCCCAGGAGATCAACACTTTCCGAAACCAACAACCATGCCACTGAGATCGCATTTTTTGTGCTATTGATATTTGATGTGAATATTATCTGAAGCTCTTGATGCTGTTGTGACATGATTGGCTGATTAGAGAGCTGTTTTAATGATGGACTGTTTTAATCAGTTATTGACTTTGCTGTAAAATAACTCTTAAAATAGCGTTTTGTTTTCCGGTTCGCTCAGCACGTGGCACTTGTTTGCCATTTCTGCGATCTGTGACGGTGTCGGGTCACCTCTCGTCTGCAAATTGATGGCTTGAGTATAAAACACAGGCACTGGCTCTTCATCATCAACAGGTTCCGACACCGACTTAATAACTTCTATCTATCAAGCGCCTGGGAGGGCGAATCGCATCAGCCTCAGTGACTGACCGTAGCCCAGACATCCAGCGAGGTGGCACGTCCCTGCTGGTGCAGGTCCTGGTCACACTGGAACGTCTGGTTTGGTGTAAATCCTCATTTAGAGGTGCTGTAATGGAACACGGAAGAATAACAACAATTGGAATTCAATTATATAAACATAATATATTATATAAAATAAAAGAAAGATGCTCCAAGAACTGTGTGTGACAAATCTCACACAGTTCTTGGAGCATTTAAATGAGTCTTTATTGGGAACGTAGACATTACTGCCCCGTTTTTATTTATATTTATATTTATATTGTATTATTTCCTGATTTCCTTTTTGTTAAACCCACCCATTTTTCAAGTGATCAAAAGTAGAGGAACATATGACTGACAGGGGCTTCTTCTTGCCCAGGTGTGTCCTGTTAGATTGCCTAAACAATTATGAGCTCTGAATGTCTACTCTTCGTTGGAACCCTGTCCTGGTTTTAGCATGTGAAGACTGCAGTGGTTGTTAAAAAAAAAAAAAGAGAAAAAGGGATAAACCAACATTAAAACCAGAGAGATGTCCATGGGAGAAAAGCAAGTCATTTTGAAGCTGAGAAAAAAGGGTTTTACTGTGTGTGGATATCTCCCTAAATTCTTAAAGGATTTGATTTGATGAAATACCACAGTAGCACATCAAACCCCATCTCTTGATAATTTGTTCTATTCAAACCCGGCGACACCGGCGTGTCTTTACTCTCCTAGTGAACTGACAGTTTCCTTTTAATAGAGCGTTCAAATCCCATTGCTTATATTTCATTATACAGTGGTGAGTGAATCCACAAAGACACATTAACCAAACTGAGGAACCTTCTAAAGTAATGAAGATCTGGGAAGTAGGGTTTTCATACATAAGCCCCTGAACTTTCTAATTTCCTGCTGGAATCGACTGCATTAACAGATTCATGACTGTGAAGGGGATATACATATATATCGCTCCACACTCGGATTCAAACGTACCACCTCTGTTCAAACTATATGTAACGAAGGTTATTTTGTTAGTTCATTTATAATTAACCTGTACATATAGGCCATTAGACAAAAGTTGTAACAAGCAACCACCACGTTTCACCATGTGGATAATGTTATCAGGATGTTAAGCAAGTAAACATGACTAAATGCGTTGTTCAGTACTTTCAGACTGTGAATAAGTGTCCTGAGACGAGCACAGGACAGTGTTTACGATTACAGAAACGGCGCTTAGAGTGTCCAGCATCGAAACGTAACGTTTTATAGTCAAAATGATAACATTTCACAGATAAAGGTCTGTTGTAACCTCCAGCGGAAATAATGCTCAGGAGGAGCACGTTAAAAATGAAGGAACGCAATGAAGGTCATCGGGTCGTCCGGAGCCCTGGGAATTTCTAGACAAAATGGGAAAAAAAGAAGGCAAAGGCTAAATAATTAGCAACAAATGTGTAAATGAGTTTTGCCTTTCCTCCAGGGCACTGAAGCAGGCTGTGGCTCGCACCCTTGTGATTTCGACACAAGCGATGAATGATTTGCTTGCCCTCTCTCATGTTGCATGTTCCCAACATATTATTTATTTCTTTTTTATGCCTCTCTAACGAGCCCCTCTGCATTGAGCTTCATTTCCTCAGCCAGAGAACAGATATTGTTGTAATAAGGCACATAGGGAAGCTCCAGTGAATGAGTCAGAATGAGTGATGGTGTGCTAAGGCTCAGACACCACCCTCAGCAATGTGCATAAAAATGCAAAGGGCCAGCTGCTACACTAATTGACTCGAGCCGATTTTGATGGGGTTGTTCTGCTTTTCATCGCATTCATCTCTAGAGTCCTGTGTTAGCACTGAAGGATGGGTTTATCAGCTTCCAGTAGCATTTTAGAAATTAACTGATTGTGCACTATGCAAATATTTGTAAATAACTGAATTTTGATATGTCTAGTCGTTATAAATCAACACATTGGAGTCTGGGACACAATAAGCCTATTATGTAAGGAATAAAACCCTCCATGTCGCATTTTAATAGGAAAATAATCCATGATAGGTTGCTGTGATGATGCTGGCTTACTGTTACCACCATGAAGTCGATTATCTCATAATAACATCACGTCCTGCGTTGTGTTGTTCCTCATATATGACAGAAATTTGCCGATGCTAAGTGTTTTTATTCATTATAGAATAATGGTTATGTGTACTGTCGTGTAACATCCGCAAAAGAAACCAGTTGCTGGTTATCTCCGCCATTATACTAGCTATAAACAACAGTTCCCTCACCAGGCTCTCTTTAATAGTTAATAAGACAAAAACAAAACAAAACAAAACAAAACAAAACAAAACAAAACAAAACAAAACAAAACAAATGTAGCTTGCCATGTTACAGAAAAACCAAGAAGCATAGACACCTCTGTCCTGAAGACACTTTGCCTCAAAGCACTCACACTGGAGACACATTCCATCAGTTCTACTGTAAATAAACATCTCCACACATTTTTATATTTTATTGATTCATTTACACACACAAATACACAATGCGCTTGAATCAGCAGTTACACATCTCATGTATCTTCCTATAAATCTTTGTTGGAATATAATTACTTTTTCAGTGTCAGAAGCTATATATATATATATATATATATATATATATATATATATATATATATATATATATATATATATATATATATATATATATATATTAAATGATGAAGTACTGAATAAGAAATGCCTCTCTTTATACTCACCAGACCTTCATTTCCGATTTAGTTCACTGATGGAAATAATTAACATTACTCTGCCTGCCTGGACATCAATTAATTTATTGTAAAAAAAATGCGTACACTGTGAAAATCAACGTTTGGTCACAATCTGCTGTTTGCGGCCTCTTTTAAAGTGTAACATGTTAATAATTTAAAAAGAAAGAAAAGGTATCATAAGAAATGCACTTAGTTTTTATTTACATAACGTATAGTCCACGAGACACAATAATAACAGAATTAATACAAATGAACCAGTTCAAAAGTTTACACGCGCTTGATTCTTAATACTGTGTGTCGTTACCTGGAGGATCGACGACGTGATGTTTTTACGTTTCATGATAGTTCTTCATGAGTCCATTGCTTGTCCTGAGCACTGTTCTTCAGAAAAATCCTCCAGGTCCTGCACATTCTTTGCTTTTCCAGCATCTTCTGCATATTTGACCCCTTTCTAACAGCAGCTACATGATGTCCAGATCTGTCTTCTCACACTGAGGACAACTGAGGGACTCGTGCACGACTATTATGAAAGGTGGAAACGTTCACTGATGCTCAATAAAGCAACATGATACGGTACAGTATCATGGTACGGTACGGTAGTGGGTGTAAACTTTTGCACTAGATGATTGATGCAAATTGTTAAGTGTATGTAAATTTATGATCTCAACTGTATTTGTTGTTGTTGTGTTGTTGTTCTTTTAATTCGGTCATTCATTTCACATTTCAAAGCTCTTTTATCATTTTTAATGATATTAAAGTGATTTTAATAAAATGTCATCTTTGCTATATTTCTACTACAGTTACGGTTATGTTATATCATTATGAAGTGAAGCCAGAAACCCTAAAGTGTTTCATTCCTTCCATTAGAATTTCCGAGCCGTCTGAAATATCGATCTTTTTTCCCAATCGGTCTATTTCGTGTTAATGGTTATCGAAAACGTCTTCTCGGCACTTTCATCCCCAAACACCTCGCAGCTTTTTATCTTGTTATTTAACTCGCTGAAGGAGCTTTTCCTGGCGTGGGCGCATACTTCTTGTGTATCTCAGCAGGCCATGATTGATTTTTTATGTTTTTTTTTTTTTTTTTATCGGGTTGGGCATGAGGTTCTCAAATTGTTCTTGAGATCATCCTGCTGAGCTCTCCCAGTGTTCTTCTCACCTTCTCTTTGAGTTTGCTCATGACGATTCAGCCTCCTGTTGAGCGAGGTCACACTCGGTCTGCATTCTAGCACGTTCCGAGAGACCGTATCTGTGGGGAGTGAGGTTTTTTTGTGTCCGAATCGATTTCGAAAGTTCTTACAGGCCAGGACACGGTGCAGGACATGTCTATTGATGTGCTTTGTGAGTTAGCTTGTACTGAAGGAGAAAACAAGCTGTCGAATGAACACCATTGTTTATAGATTGTATTGTGACAACTGCAAAAAAAAAAAAACTAAACAAAACAATGACCCAGATTTAACAGCGACAAATGTATTTAGCCAATGAAGATACCATCAAATAAAATTCAATGAAATTAAGTATAATTTCACTTTTTTTTAAATAAAAGAATGTCACATTAACTTTGTCATCTTTATAATTATATAATGTTGTAATTATGTTAAAGCAGCTATAAACAGCTGCTTCCATCTTGAAATAAATAAGACCAAAAAAAAACAACAACAACAATTGGTCATGTTTCACAAACCAACAAAAATGCGCAAACGTATGCTACAAAAGCACTGACACTGGAGACTCCTTCCATAAGTGTTTAAAAATGTCTCCAAACAGAAAAAAACAAAACAAAACAAAACAAAAAAACCCTTAACCATATTAAAGAGTGTCCTGTGTTATAGAAAACCAATCCACACATTGTGACCAATCAGAATCAAGAATTTGACAGCAATGTCGTGTTCAATGGTAATAAATATAAGCAAGCGCCCAAATATAAGAACTTAGCGGTTCTGGAAGGATTAGTTGAATTTATTTAATGTAACATATGTTTGAAGATGTTTTATGTGATACTCATTGACAATTAGATGCCTAAACAGTTTTTTTTTTTAACAGAAAAATTTGCCTATACAGAATCTTCTGAAAGAATCACACGTGAAAATAACTGAATCTTCTGAAAGAATCACGTGAAAATAAATGGTTATATTGAAAGAGTCACATGTGAAAACAAATGAATCATGGTGGGGGAAAAATGTTATGAGAAAAGTGAATTGTGTCTAAAAATGACACGTGACAATAAATTGAATCGTGTAAAAATTTCCTATAAAAATAGATGAAGCATACGTAAAACTCACGTGAAAATGAATGAATCATTTGGAAGAATGACGTGGAAATAACTGAATCATTTGAAAGGATCACATGTGAAAACAAATGAATATGGTGTTAAACTCATGAAAATAATGAATCAATTGAAAGAAACATGGGAAAAAAAAGAATATTTTGAAAGAATCACGTGAACATAAATGAATCATTGGAAAGAATTATGTGAAATAAATGAATAATTTGAAAGATTTACGTGTGAAAATAAAGTGAATCGTGTAAAACTCACGTGAAAAGCGAATCATTTGAAAGAATCACGTGAAAATAAACAAATCATGCATAAAACTCAAGTGAAATTAAATGAATCATTTGAAAGAAACACGTGAAAATAAATGAATCTTTTTTTTTTCTCTCCAAAATTGCTTGTTTTAGTAACCAAATAGTCCAGCTAAGACAAAGTACAAACCAGCAGCAGTAGATTTTTACTGTAGATCTTAGTGGGACAGAACAGCATATATAACAACAGTTGAAAGGCTATCACACTTGACTCATTCTATAGGCTACAATCTAGTGACGTTTTTAAGTAACCTTGTAATAGGTAATAGAGAGTCGACAGCATACAGTCATTCAGTGTACAGTCCATTCCAGCAGACGTACCTTTCTTCACGTGTGTTCAATAGAGCAGACGAGGCACATGCAGAAAAGCTAACATCATTAACCAGGGTTGCCAGGTTTCAGCAAAAATTTCCAGCCCAACTACAAAAGAAATGAAAGGAAAATGCCTTGGAAAATCTTTTTCTCAGCCTTCGCATGATTATTATACGTAATTAATTACATTATTATTATTATTATTATTATGATTATTATTATTATTATTATAAGTAATTCCATTTAAAAACCCCTCTTTCTTACTGCCAATCTTTGCAATATGGCTTACAATAGAAAGGTTCTGTACATCATAGACACACTGTGTGCACTTATGCTTTGCCTTTGTTTGCAGTATTATTTATTTACTACAAAATAAGATCTTGGCAGAAGTGAAGTAGTCCAATTGGTGTAAAAATCAACAACAATGTCCAACCCTGTCATTAACTGTCCTGCTGTTAAAGAGAGCGTGGAGCAGCGAGATTCCTGCCCCAATGGGCCTCTATGGGTGCTTGTTGCAGTTCCCATTTATGACCACTTGGTGCAATAATAACTCTTTGGAGTTAAATGATGCCACGTGATTCGCAGCATATTTGTCAAATAGAAACATTTTAAAAAAATGTTCATACTCAAAAGATGCAATTAGTATTTCCATATAAATGCTGGGGATCTGCATCACCTGTGCCTATGGATAAGCTGCCACTGCTAACACACACACACACACACACACACACACACACACACACAAAAACATCTATAGACTGTCATGAAGCAGCTTCTCAACAACATCAAATAATGTTTATTTGGCACTCACCACCAACCTCATGGCATTTTGGAATTTAAAAAAAATTCATCCACAGTTGAATTGCTAGTCAGTGTCATTACCAGGTTTCCGTTTAACCTGATCGATTCCGTAACATGCTTAATGAAGAAAGAAACCAGGGTATCAATGGACTAAACGCTTTATGGATTTCTGATTCTTTCTTTAGATGACCCAGGCATCATGGTGTCCCAGGAATCCCTCAGGATTATTGTAATCAGTGTGTATTGATCATCTGTCCAAACTCTAGGAGAAACACGATCGCAGTTGCACTCTATCCTCACTGTAAGTGTATTGTCTCTCTAGATAAAGAGGGAAATAATTGACTTTGGAATCGACCCAATTCAATTTCTGTTTGTATTTGACTGCGATTTTTTTTTCTAATTAACTTTTGAAAGAGTCACATGTGAAAAGAAATGAATCATATAAGGGAAAAAGTGAATTTCCCATGGAAATAGCGTAATACTCACTGGCTGAGCATACGTAAAACTCACGTGAAAATAAATGAATCATTTGAAAGAATTATGTGGAATAAATGAATCATTTGAAAGAACATGTGAAAATAAATGAATACATTGTAAAACTCATGAAAATAATCAGTCATTTGAAAGAAACACATGAAAAAATGAATATTTTGAAAGAATCACATGAACATAAATGAATCATTTGAAAGAATTATGTGAAAATAAATTGAATCATGTAAAACCTATGTGAAAATGAATAATTTGAAAGAAATACGTGAAAATAACTGAATCTTTTGAAAGAATAATGTAAAAATAAACGAAGCATTTGAAAGAATCATATGTGAAAACAAATTAACCATGTGGGGAAAAAATCATGTGAGAAAAGTGCACTGTGACTAAAAAACTAAAAAAAAACTTTCTGTGAAAATAACTGAATCTTTTGAAAGAATCACATGAAAATAAACGAAGCATTTGAAAGAATCACATATGAAAATAAATGAATTATTAAAAAGAATCACATGTGAAAACAAGTGAACCATGTGTGGGAAAAGAATCATGTAGAAAAATTCACTGACAAAAATTACGTGAGAAGAAATTGAATAATAATTGAATCATGTGAAAGAATCACCTGTGTTTAAAAAAAAAGCATAACCCAAATGAATCGTGTAAAAATCAAACATGAAAATAATGTGTGAAAATCTTGAAAGACCACACGTGTAAATTAATGAATCATTGCTGTTCCCAGGTGTTTGTTTTTTCAACAGACTTTGTTCCACATGTAACAGGACTTTCCCTAAAAAATAGCACAAGTTCATGAAGTTCCTTTTTCCCGATACTGAAACTCTCACACACTCTCAGTCATTTCTACAGTATGTACTGGACCCTGAGATGGAATAATTCAAAAAGTGGCACTTGTGTCCTCCAGGACTAGTGATCTGTGTCTGGAATATCCTCGTGGATCAGCAGCTGCAGGAGCAGTGAGATGACAGATGATATCGGTGTCTCCGTTTGTCCACCAGATTGATCAATACACGCACTCATCTGGGCTGCTGGAAAGGACTTAATTCTCTTAAATACAATGTGCTCGACTCTATGAGTACTTCTATGAGAGAAGCAGCAATTTGTAACAATTGGCGAGAAGGACAGCTGGAATGGGAGCTAGTGGATCTGGAAAGCGTCCCATCTGCATTCAAGGACGGTTACTGTTTTGATTGAACTTAATGCTAAATGCAACAAGCAAGGAACAAAGCTGATGGAACCCGATGAGGCCTTCTGCTGCTGTTGCTTATCTGGCTGGAGGTTTGAGCTTTTCTGCTCAGCATGGTTACACAGAGTGGTTCATTGCGTGTATGTGGAGAGTGAAGTGAAGTGCTTGTGATATTTTCTGATTTAATTTATTTGGTTGTATTCCCTAAAATAAAGCATTTTTAAAAAATGAAAAATTTAAATCAATTTAGTCCAATTTATTCCTGTTGTTTACCAAAGCAGTGCCAATACTTTTTTGCACATATGCGTTGGATTCTTTTGCAGCTCAATGTTTTCTTCATTAGACTTTTAACAGAGTTTGCAATTCCTTTTTATGATTCATTCATTTCTCTGTGTGATTTTTTAAATATGATTAATTCATTTTCCCATGTCATTCTTCTGCATGATTCATTTATTTCCAAATGTTATGTTTATGATTCATTAATTTTCCATGTGATTCTTCTGCATGATTCATTTATTTCCAAATGTTATGTTTATGATTCATTAATTTTCCATGTGATTCTTCTGCATGATTCATTTATTTCCAAATGTTATGTTTATGATTCATTAATTTTCCATGTGATTCTTCTGCATGATTCATTTATTTCCAAATGTTATGTTTATGATTCATTAATTTTCCATGTGATTTTTCTGCATGATTCATTTATTTCCAAATGTGATTATTTCTATGATTCATTTATTTCCCCATGTGATTCTTCTGCATGATTCATTTTTCACAGGGTTCATTCATTTTCCCTGGATTCTTCGGCATGATTAATTTCTTTTCACATGCGATCCCCCCAGTTGATTAATTTCACTTGATTTTTCTTATATATGATTAATTTATTTTTCGCACATTATTTTCTCACATGAGCATTGATGTTTTAACTTGAGTTCACAATGCACTGCAGTGCAATGCACCTTTATATACACATATTACTCACAATCACATGTCAAAAGCTTCTGGTTATAATGATGGGAGTGTATTGAGCTGCTTTGGTGTTTTCTACTCGGCTGCATTAGCGTCTGTGACCTTAATGCAGGAGGTGTTGTTCAGAAACGGCAGCTCAGAGAAGAATGGAATGTCGGCGATAGACGAAGAAAGAGAGATAGATGACAAGCTGCACAGAAATCTTAAATAGATCATGATGGAGGAATATGATGGATGAACAGACCACCTCAAAACAAAAAAACTTAACTTAAACCTAATAATAAGCTTCTCTTCCATGTTCTATGAACAAAAGAGATTACAGCCCCACCCACTTTTCTTCTATTGGCTCACAAGAACATAATTCACACATTTTAATGTCTTGTGTCCTTTCCCCTTCAGATGTCCCCAACATCACCATAGCAAAGAGTCAAAAATCTCCAATGCTATTTAAACCGTAAATATTGGCACCTCTCAAGGTTGATTTTGAGTTACTGTTTAGTAAAATGCCAATAAGGGAAGAAAATTGTTTATTTTTATGTTCTTGCCTAAAAAAGCTCCAGTCGTTTGTCTGTTCAAGCTGGAACCAGCACCGAGTTCTCGATCTGCATCCACATCCTGAGATCTGTGGCTGAATTCAAGGGGAAGAGGGTGCTCTTAACCTTCAGGCCATTTAGGATGAAGATGCTCAGGAAACGTAATGGTTAACATCTTCCTCCATCTGCTGTGGTGTCATTTGCTTAATTAGAAGGGTTCTTCAGGGAATTTACTGCTAGCACAAAAGGTAGCAGAACTGAACACATGGGCAGTCGGGCAAACCAAAATAATTAGCACAGAAATTAAAGTGTTGCCGATTGTGAAGTGGAGCTCAACATGAATTATTGGTCCAAATGTAGCCATATACACTTCTTGTCCCAAAAGGTACAAGCAGAGATTGTCTTTCAGGAATTTCCAGAGTTCCTAATAAAGTGTCCAGTGAGTGAGTGTGTGCGTACGTGTGCATGTCCAAATCTACTGTATTAAACTACATTTTTATGTTATAAATGTGTAATAGACATGTAATAATGTTAGCACAGGAAATCAGACCATTTAAGGCATTTAGTCAGGAACAAACCTGGGGAATTTTCTTTCTTTCTTTCTCTGCCGCTTACCGCTTTCATTTTTGAAACTTTTTGAACTAATCTCATTTTATCTATCGTTTTTTCATTTTCTCGTTCTTTCTTTCTCTCCCGCTTAGTTCTTTCCTTTTTCATTGTTTTCTTTCTCATTTTTTTCTTTCTTTCTCTGCCACTTACCTTTCCTTCTTCCATTTTTTGCTCTTTCTGCCTTTCTTTCTCTCATTTTGTTTTTCTATTTCATTTTTCTTTCTTTCACTTCCTATTTCTTTCTTTCTTCCTCTCTATGCCACTTACTGCTTTCCTTCTTGCATCTTTTGACCTTTCTTTCTTTCATTTTCTCTTTCTATTTCATTTATCTCTTTCTTTGTATCTCTCGTTGGGTATTTCTTTCTCTCTTTTCTCAGTTTCTTTCGTCCTTTCTTTCGGTTTTGTTCTATCTCTTCTGTTACTTTCTTTCCTTCTATTTAAGAAGTCAGCGTTTCTTGGTGAAAGATGATGATATATTTATTCTCAGAACGGAGGATGTAGGACAGGATGTATTAATAACATTCGGGTGAACCGGCTGGGGGGTGTTTTTTTTTTTTTTTTTTTTTTTTTTTGTGTGTGTGTGTGTGTGTGTCCACTGTTTATTTTGCTTTAGAGCAGCTGATGAAATGTTTAGAAATGACTCAGTGGAAATGTTTAAACAGCATGGCCCTGAAACATCTTCACTATAACCTGGAAGCTTCCAGATATGTGAAGAATAATAAAGAGGGAAATGGAGGGAGGGAGAGTGGAGTCAATGGAACTACAGTACAGTACATCCCACTGAAATTGGCTGCAAATACTCAACAAACAATATCAATAATACACATAACATAATTACAACATTCATTCATATCGCCCCTTTAAAGTCCACACAAAAATACATATCGCTCCTTTAAAGTCCATGCAAAGATACATATCTCCCCTCTGAAGTGCACACAAAAATACATATTCTTTCCTTTTTCATTCCTTTTGTTTCTCTTTCTTTCTTTCTTCCTTTCTGTTTCCAATATCACCCATGACAGGATAGGGTCCCTTCTTTCTTTCTTTGCTTGTTCCTTCTTCCTTCCTTCATTTTGTTCTTCTTTTATTCTTTCTTTCTTTGATTGCTTTTTCCTCCTTACTTCCTTTTTCTCCAGTGTCACCTACAAAAGTATTGGTTCTTCCTTTCCTCTTTCCTTTCTTTCCTTTTCCAGTGTCACCTACAAGAGTATTGGTTCTTTCTTCCTTCCTTTCTGTTTCCAGTGTCACCTCATTGTTTCTCATTCTTTCTTTCTCATCTGAGGGACATTTTGCTCTTTACTGTCGCATCTCTGCTCATTAGGGATTGAACCCTAAGCCTGATTTTTCTCTTTCTGTAAATTGCAGAACTGAACTGATTTGATGGTTTGTACTCGTAGCCCTTTAAAACAACAACATATTATTGTTTTAACATGGTTTTCTTCTCTTTATGTAATCAAGGCCTGTTCCTGACACTCGTCCGTACTTTCCCCTTTGACCTCTGCACTTTCACTCCTGACTGTAAGTCAGGTAAGTGACCTCTGCACTTTCACTCCTGACCCTTTGCTAGGTCTCTGTAATCCTCCCGTCACTGCACTTCTCCTCAACCTGACAAGCAGGAGTGTCATTTAGCCGAGATGGAAGTGCTCGACTCTTCTCTTTCTGCATTTCTCCGTCTAACATTCACACAGTGGACAGACAATGTGAGTAATGAGACGGAACAAAGGATCAGTAGGACATTGAGAGAAGGTGGTAATCACTGTGGTGGGCTCGTAACGCCATCTCGTTAGCCCTCTGTGTCCTCTGATAGAAGAAAAGATGAGAGAAGGCAGGCTGAGAACCGGCATTAACACAATTACTGCTATTTAGCAGAAATCAGTACCTTGTTACAGCTTTAGACTTTATTTCAAATATAAAAAAAAATGCTCTAAATGGTTGCTAATGGTACATTTAGATAGATTTTATGCCGACTAATCCACCATTGCTCATTTGAATTTTCACCCCACCATGATTTCTTCACATTTCCCTTCTCTTATTTCACACATAAGGGCTCAAAGTAAAGCAATTGATAATGATAATGAGCCTTTATTGGTCATACATACATTACAGCACAGTGAAATTCTTTTCTTCATATACCTCAGCATGTCAGGAAGTTGGGGTTAGAGTGCAGGGTCAGCCATGATACAGCGCCCCTGGAGCAGAGAGGGTTAAGGGCCTTGCTCAAGGGCCCAATAGTGGCAGCTTGAACTTGGAGCTTGAACCCCCGACCTTCCGATCAGTAACCCAGAGCCTTAACTGCCCCCAATTGTCTTGACTTTCATGCCTGCTCATCTCGTAATTGCGGTATTACTGAGGGCGGTATGTGATAAAGTCAGATAAAAGGCTTAGTTGAGAAAGCTGGAAATTAAATTTCCAGCTGGTTCATCGCGTGGAAACACTATATACCGTCAATATGTCTGCTTATACAGCATGTGGTTGTGGAGGAAACGTGGAAGGTCGGGCTAATCTGTCTCCACTGTAGCAAACTACACAACACTCACCGAATAACCTGGTAAACAGCTCTCACATTGGAGACTCCTTCTGCAAAGGTGAAATAAATGACTCCTTACAGAAAACGTCACCGTCTATTTTTTTTGGATTCGAGAACACCTTTGTGGTGTAATTCATGTGCTTAGCGGCATTATCTACGTCACATGAGCCGGAATTTCCGCCACACACCAGGCTTTCGTGGAAATGAGCTTTTCCAGTGTAAATTTAGACGAAATTATAACGCAGGTCGCTTCAGGGTTTTTAAAATATTTTTATTGATACTCGGAATGCGTTATGTCGAATCAGCAGAGAGAAAAGAGCAGCTGGAACATCACAATAATTAACTGCGGGGAATGTGGTATAAACACACGGAATGTTCCAGCACCAGATGGTTCTGGGTAATCGCAGTGACAACGCGATTCCAATGACGGCTAACACTCTTAAAAAGGAATGAGGAAGGAATTAGTGTCATATGGGGTTTATTGGTTTTTGAAACGGTTCGTTTATTTTTAGTAAAATCATTTTAAAATGAACTACTTTATACAGTGTGTTGCCAGTTTAGACTCATTCAGATTTCAGATTCCCCCCTTTACAACTCCATGATTCAAATTTTACACAGCAGAAATCTTTTAAAAGTGTACGTCTTTAAAGCGTTTCATTTGCCACCATTCAGAACTGCTGCTAGAGTTCAATCGAAGGCTTCGTACCCGTTTAATTCGATGCCATCGTGATTTATACCGCTCGGGATACTACAGACTTCTATAAAGGTGCTGGAGCACTGAGTAATATGCGAACAATTCCTCACTAATACCAACACATTAATAACACAAAATAAAAGAAATAAAAGCAGCGAAGACTGGTTTCAGTTTGCGGCGCTGGATTTTTCATCTGGATCATAACATTTGATGTGTTATAGAGGTCAGGAACAAATATTATTTCCAATATGAGACTTGTTTTTTTTTTTTTAATATATGTACACACAGTATATTAACCTGGTAAATCACAAGACTTGGCTCTTTATGTCACCTCAGTGAGTGATTAGCGTAAAGTTCCTTAATAAAAGCACTGTAATTGTCCAAAAGGTCAGTAGAACATTACTCAAGGCTGAAGCACTAGTGGAGATTTCACACCATAACAGCTTGCAGCAGACATTGCGGGTTGAAAGCCATAACTCCATTTCATCTTTGATTGTTTTCCTATAACATAACAGCACACCCACATTTGCGTCCTATACCTCACTTGTTACCAATACAATTTCATCCTTCCCAGAAAAGCCTCTCACAGCACACACTCACATATAATGTACCGTGTGAAAAATGCCAGAGGCAAATCCCAGATACTCAGAACAGTGCTCTCGTCTCCATCTAAGACGGACAACCATGGAAAAAAACCCCCCAAAACACAACTTCACCTGCAACTACATGCTTCGTACGCTAAGATTACACAAACACGTTACAACACAGACTGGCTGTGCTGATATAATCACTCGTACAGCTGTTTAGAGGTTTGACGACATGCACTTTTCTCTGCCTGAGGCTGGAATATCAGATAAAGAAGCTCCTGGTGAAAAGCAAACAGCAAACAGTATATTACAGCATCCATCCTGCATTCTGTTCAGTGGATCAGCTGAATCTCTTCCTCACACTGTATATACACGATAAGCAAATAACAATATTTTATATATATATATATATATATATATATATATATATATATATATATATATATATATATATATATATATATATACACACACACACACACACACACACACACACACACACATACATACATACAGGTGCATCTAAAAAAAAATTGTGAATATTTTTCTGTAATTTAATTCAAAAAGTGGAACTTTCATACATTCTAGATTCATTACACATAAAGTGAAATATTTCAAGCCTTTTTTTTTTTTGTTTTAATCTTGATGATTATGGTTTACAGCTCACGGAAATCAAAAATCCAGTATCTCAGAATATTCGAATAAAGAATTTATAATACAGAAATGTCGACCTGAGAAGACTCTAATCAGCGAATTAACTCAAAACACCTGCGTCAGGTTTCCTGAGTCTTTAATCTCTCAGTCTGGATCAGTACACACACACACAATCACGGGGAAGATGAAAGTAAATGTTGCATTTCATTTGGAAATCAAGGTCCCAGAGTCTGGAGGAAGAGTGGAGAGGAACAGAATCCGAGCTGCTTGAAGTCCTGTGTGAAGTTTCCACAGTCAGTGATGATTTGAGGTGCCATGAGATCTGCTGGTGTCGGTCCAGTGTGTTTTCTCAAGTCGAGAGTCGATGCAGCGTCTACCAGGAGATTTTAGAGCACTTCATGCTTCTATCTGCTGACGAACTTTACGGAGATGCTGATTTCCTTTTCCAGCAGGACTCGGCACCTGCCCACAGTGCCAAAACTACTAGTAACTGGTTTACTGACCGTGGTATTACTGTGCTCGATTGTCCAGCCGACTCGCCTGACCCGAACCCCATAGAGAATCTATGAGAGACACCAGACCCAACAATACAGACGAGCTGAAGACCGCTATCAAAGCAACCTGGGCTTCCAGAACACCTCAGCAGTGCCACAGGCTGATTGCCTCCATGCCACGCCGCACTGATGCAGTAATTCCAGCAAAAGTATTAAAGCCCCGACCAAGTATCAGTGCATAAATTAACATACTTTTCAGAAGGTCGACATTTCTGTATTATAAATTCTTTATTCTAATATTTTGAGATACTGGATTTTTGCATGATTTCCATGAGCTGTAAATCGTAATCCTCAAGATTAAAACAAACAAAAAAAAAGGCCTTAAATATTTCCTTTTATGTGTAATGAATCTAGAATATATAATGAATCTAGTTCCACTTTTTGAGTTAAATTATGGAAAAAAAAATGTACTTTTCCACCATATATCTAAATATATAACGTTTGAGAAAGCCATAATATTTATTATTATTATTCATTACCTTTTTGCATAGAAGGTGGAATGTACTCATACACGAGTTTTTTTTGAGAGAGAGAGTGCGAGAGCAATAGGCAATAGTCATTTGTACTGTCCTAACACTATATTTGTTTGGGTCTAATTTCACCAGTTTGCTTTCTCATTTTAGAAAAGAAAAAGAAGTCGTCAAACTCTCTGTAGATTTGATTCAGTACTCAGCTTAATCAGCTATGATTTCCTGATTTGTTATAAAGCGCTGGTGCCGATGCAGTGCCGTTCATTCTCCTGTCGGTTGGTAACCCGATCGTTCCCCCTGAGAATGCGTTCTAATGAAGCGAATAAGAGAGGAACAGCAGCAGATGGTTGGAGAAAAAAAACCCAGTTAATAATCATGTTATCAGATGATGTCTGAGGAACGAGAGACTCGCAGAACTCATGGGATCTTCACGGGAACAGGAGGAACAGGAATTGGGTGCACTGTTCCCGATTGTTTCTATGAAAATAGGGTCAGCTGGACGTTTTGTGACATGTTGCTTCGGTTAACGTGTCGTCTTTTAAACGTGCTTGGCGAATAAACTGAGTTTCAGCCATGACAGATGTGTTATATGTTAGCGGCACTACTAAGGCTTTCTAATCAGAGGGTAAATACCAACAGCAAGTCTCTAAACAGACTTCGACAGCTTCCTTATTTAATTGTGCAGAGGCTGAACCTCTCACAGGAGGCTTCCTAATTGCTCCGAAGTCACTGGTCCGAACCGGAACACCTGAACCTGAACCTGCGGAGAGAAAACCGAGAAAGAGATGAGTGAGTGAGTGGAAATTAGAAGGAGGAAAAAGAAAGAGACAGAGTCCCCCCCCCTCAGAAAGACTCTTTCTTATGAAAATGCAGATGCACTCTGTCACTTACATGGAAGGGAATGCAAATGAATCAGGGGTTAATTAGAAAAGAGGCTTCACTGCCTTACCTCGCCTCAGTCATGAAATTCCACAGGGACTAAGCCAGGCTGCGGCAGACCTTTTACGTTTAAACTCAATGAAAATAGTGAGCGCTCGTATTAATCTATTCTCTCTATTCACTTCAGACTCATGCCCAAACTCTATTAATAAACTCACAGGCAGCCGTGTCGTCTTAGAGGGCTCGAGTTACGAATCGGACCTCACAACATGCGCGCCTCAGTGCTGGGGTTTAAATCTTTTGCGGGAGTGATGGAAGTGGACATCGGTTATTTCTCATCTCGCCACGGCAGTTATCATGTGTCACAAGCACTCAGTGAAGCTTTAATAGAAACACAGAGGGTTGTTGTGAATGCTAGCATGCTGTGAAAGCTAAGCATTACCACTGCTATCTATCCGAGGACCTGTAGATTTTGCCATGATTTACAGTCTTCCTGTGAAGAGCTTCAAGACAGGAAACTGGAAAAAATAAAAGATTCTTAAAGACCAGGGATGTGCAGAGGGAAGGGAGGGGGACCTTATTCCTTATTCTAAATTATTTAAAAGTGTCCCTCTCAACATTAACTAATAAACAATTATATAATGTAAAAAACATTTGAATTCAAAGAGCATGCACAAAACAGTAACAAACTGATCACGAGAAAGTTGGAGAATGTTCCTATTTATTTGTCTGACGCGAGTCTGCTGTCAGATACTCTCGTTGTCATGACGCATTCGCGATGCGTCTCGCGATGCAACAAGTACGCCGAAACCACTAGCTCTTCTGCTAACCTTTTCGTAATATTAGCAGCATTTTATAGGCTTATGTTTATCGTAAATACTAGCTACTCGAGTTCGTTACATTTCCAGACATGCAAGTGACCTTGTTATATTATATATATGTTAAATAGTCAGTAAACGCACGATGCCTTAAAGAAACTAAAGAAAAACTGAAGTAGGAGGCAGTGAAAGGGTCGGCTTCCTTATCAACATGGGTGAAAAAAGGTGAGCTGATACGAGACAGATAGTTATAATCAAAATTATTCAACCCCCATTGCAAATCACGTTTATTCTCACAATGTACAGACGTAAATACTAGCTACTGGAGACTTACAGACTTTCAGCTGTTTGCAATAAACAAATCAAACAGAAGCAGTTGAAATAGTTCAACACAACGAATGCTTCAAGCGGTTTCCCCCAAATTCAACCGAAAAAGAAAACTTATAATGATGTCTCCAGCTTCAAAATTACTCAACCCCTTCATGGCAAGCATCTTTAGTACTTAGTAGAGCTCCTTTTGTTGTTATGACCTGCTGCAAATGAGATGCAGAGCTTCCTGATGAATCTTATCCCATTCCTCATGAGCAATGGCCTCCAGATCAGTAATATTCTTGGTATTGCGTGCTGCAACCGCCTTCTTCAAATCCCAAATTCTATGGTGTTCAAGTCAGGTGACTGAAATGAAAGTTGGTATCATAACACCTGTAAAATACATCACCGGTATCACTGTAATGCTTTATAAATCCTCAGAAGGTAATATACAGGGGGGAAACCATGTTTCTCAGGCCTCCAGATAAAGTGTTCTCAGTGCAAGAGACTGATCTATAAATGAAACTGGTTGAACACAATGATGACACTTAAATACATCACCAGCATCACTGGAGTGCTTTATAAATCTTCGCACGGTAATATGCAGGTGGGAAGCACTTTTCTCAGACTTGCTGAATGAAACTACGTTGATAGGTGCACTGCTCAGGAGTAAGTCCTGCATCTGAATCTTTCAGTCACACAGAACGCGACACGTTTTATTCCGCTGAATTAGTAATTGAGCTAATTATAGAAGGCGAAGCAAGAACATTTCACAAAATGCTAATTATATTAAGTAGAAAGGCTAGAGCATAGAGCTAAGACGTGACAGAGAGTAAAGCTAGCATAACACTATTATATAATGTAGAAAGGCTAGCATAGAGCTAAGAATTGACAGAGGAAAAAAAGCGAGCATAACACTATTATATTAAGTTGAGAGGCTAGCATAGAGCTACGAATTGACAGAAAAAAGCTAGCATAACACTAATATATTACGTAGAAAGGCTAGCATAGAGCTAAGAATTGACGGAGAAAAAAAAATTAGCATGCCACTGTATAGTGTAAGGCAAAGTACATAGAGCTAAGAAGTTCAGAACAGTTACAACAATGTTTTGGGTGCGAGTAGAGGTCATAGCTTCTATTATATTTTATTTTTATGATTTCTAATGACACTAGGGTGTAAATATTGTCATTTTTTTACATTTACGTTCTTTTCCCTTCATGATTTTCTGCTATATTAGGTTTGCCCTCATGTCCTTGACAACAACAGAAAATAAATAAATAAAATAAACCCCTTTCTTTTACTGCTATCAGGTCTCTCCATATCTCTGGTTCATTTAGCGCGAATCCGACCGCGTTGCATTATCCCGACTAACGTCCCCGGCTCTCCGCCGCCGTACTTTACGAGGCGGATCGGGTCTAAGCAGTGGCGGATTAAACAGAATCTCGCACTTCACTCAGAGTTTAGTATTGATCTGTGGGACACACTGTGAATCATAAGCTGCCTGGAACACTCCTCGTGTTCGCTCCGGATGATTCTCCTCGTCAAATCGGATTAATGTCGTGCTGTTAGGACGCGTGCGGTTTGCAACAACGCGTAGAGAATGTCTTGACGTCCTGCATCGTAGTAGCACCAGTCAAATCGTATTTTAAAGAGTGTAGAAAAAAATCATTTAATAATTCCAGCTGTACAACACACACACGCACACACACCCCAGCACAGCTGTCTGTGTGTATTCCCATTCAATAGAAACATAGCCTGCAGTCTACTGTGGCCAGTTTTTCATTCTAGTTAAAGGTCAGGAAATATTGTTTGGACGCGACACACACACACACACACACTGTGTAACCTCTCAAATGTACTAGTTGAACATAAAGGTCACTTACTCTATGCTGGGCTATGGATTTTGTCCCTCATGCACTCTTACAGGTTCTCAATCTTGAGATCACGACCTCATGTGGAGTTCCCCGAGATACATCTGTAGCTCGACTTAGGAAAGACGTAAGGAACTGTGTAGCCCAGACTACAGAGATGAATCCAGCTGTTGATACCATGGGCTAGCACGTGTTTCTGGGACGCATGACTTCATGACTTCAACGAGCTGCAATCCAGTCTTCTCCTTAGTGCGACGAGTGCTTAAATTAATAGAATACATTACAATTCGATGTGACTCATTGTTGTAAGATACTATGTAGTACGGTGCTGTGAAAAAGTATCCGGAGTTCTTCTGTTTTTTTTTTTTTTTTGTGTATCTTTCATACTAAATTGTTTCAGAAATCAAAAACAAAATCTAAGATAAAAGAAAGGCCACCTGAGTAAACACTAAATACAGTTTTTAAAACGGTAACGTAATGGATTGATGAGTCGAATGTGGAACTGTTCGTAACTGACAGGGGTCCCGTTACATCCGGTGTAAACCCCAGCGCCGAATTCCACAAAAAGATCACACGTACAGTCAAGCATGGTGGAGGAAGTGCGATGGTGTGGGGATGCTTTGATGCTTCAGGGCCTGGGCAACTTGCAACAATGGAGGGAAACATGAATTCTGCTTTCTAGCAGAAAATCCTAAAGGAGAATGTCCGGTCTTCAGTGCGTAAGTTGAGACTCGAGCGCGACTGGATTATGCAGCGAGACGATGATGCAAAGCACTGATCTCCAGTTATCGGAAGCCTTTGTTTGCAGTTATTGCTGCACAACCAGATTTTAAGTTTAAGGGGGCAATTACTTTTTCTCATGGTTGATAAGTGTCAGATAACTTTTTTTTGTGTCAATAAAAAAATAAAAACTGTATTGTGTGTTTACTCGGGTTGACTTTGTTTTATGTAGTATTTTGTTTGAAGACAAAGACAATGAGACAAAGGAACACAAGTAATCAAGGGATGAACCCAGAACAGGTGCACACGTTAAGTAACAGACCGATGAATGGACAGCAGCGGAGACAGGACCAAAACACAGGGACTTGGCAATAGTGAAAATAACTATAGCAACACTGCTTAAGATATTAAAAATCATCAGGTATGTCTGTGCAGGCCATGACTATACTGTTAGAAGAGTGTAGTTCAGTTCTCTCAAAAAAAAGGTAATTGGTTCCATTTTAAAAACCAAAACTGCACAAATTTACGTCAAATAATTTGTCAACTTTCTATATTTTATAGTGTGTAGTTTCGGTATTAGAGACGAGGTCCAAATTCCCCCATCATACATAGGAGGATTCCTTAGGTTCTTTCTGAGAGAATATATATTTAATTTTACAGTGAAATGCTGCCTAAATGTAACACATATATAACCTCACACCTACAGGGTCGGGGGTTCGATTCCCACCGTGGCCCTGTATGTGTGGAGTTTGCATGTTCTTCCCGTGCTGCGGGGGTTTCCTCCCCCAGTCCAAATACATGCATGGTAGGCTGATTGGCATGTCCAACGTGTCCGTTGTGTATGAATGTGTGTGTGTGAGTGTGTATGTGATTGTGCCCTGCAATGGATTGGCAGCCTGTCCAGGGTGTACCCCGCCTTGTGCCCGATGCTCCCTGGGATAGGCTCCAGGTTTCCCTGTGACCCTGAAGAGGATAAGCGGTATAGAAGATGGATGGATGGATGAATAAAGTAAATAGCATTAACGTGCATAGTATTTTAATGCATCTATAATTTCACAAATGGTGAAGGTTATCCAATTATACTCTGGGTCTCCTGAGTGTTGCACCGCAAGGACACAATAAAGAAAAGCGGCTCTTTCACAAGTCTGTGATGCCAGAATCAATAAGAACCATATATGAGGCCATTCATTACCGTTGCTGCTGTAGTGGTGTGTGTGTGCAGGCAAAGTGTTTAGAGCTTTTATTTGTCAGCACATTTCTCCATGAAGTTTGCTGAGTCGCAAAATGGCACCTTTTCACTTTTTTTTTTTGACAGGGCCAGGTTGTTTCGACTGATAAACCGGTCATTTAAGTCTCTTCAGTTAAATGATTCTTTAGGAATTATCCAGCTTGAGCTATATATATATATAAAAAATAAACAAAACAATAATAATAACAACTATATTAACTAGAGAGAAGTGAATATCAATCATGACTGAAAGATTTACAGATTCAAATGCTGACCCAGTTGTATGACAGAGGAGTGAATCTCCATCATAACCAAAGGATTCACAGATTCAGACACTGACCCACCGAATGAGAGAGGGATAAATCTCAGTCATGACCAAAAGATTTGCTGATTCAAACACTGACCCAATCAACGAAAGAGAAGCAAATCACGGTCATGTCTGAAAGATCTACAGATGTCAAAGGATTCAAATACTGACTCATTGAATGACATAGGAGCAAATCTTAGTCAGGACCAAAAGATTTGCAGATTCAGACATTGAATATGAGAGAAGCAAATTGCGGTCATGTACGAAAGATCCATGGCTTCAAACACTGACCCACTCAATATGAGAAGAGTGAATTATTGTCATGACCCAAAGATTCAAGGATTCAAACACTGACCCCCTGAATATGAGAAGAGTAAATCATTGTCATGACCAAAAGATTCAAGGATTCAAACACTGACCCAGTGAAAGCGAATCACTGTTATGGCCAAAAGATTTACTCATTCAAACACCGATCCTGTGAACAACAGAGGAGCGAATCACGGTCAGGACTGAAAGATTCATGTACTCAAACACTGACCCACTGGATGAGAGAATCTTTTGCTTCAGAAAATTTTGCAGATTCAAGCACGGATCCACTAAATGACAGAAGAGCCAATCTCTATCATGACTGAAAGATTCGCAGATTCAAACTCTGACCCACTGAAAGCTGAGTGAATCAGTGAACTGAGTGAATCTCGGCCATGATCAAAAGGATTCAATAACTCATCTGATACATAAATAATGTAAAAATGCATGTGTTGGGTCTAATAGGTGTAATTGCAAAGCCCATGAAAGGAAACATCAGTGCATTGCAGTGACTGACTGAAACTGATTTCTTCACCTCATTGACTCGCTCAAAGAGGCCGAATCATTTGTGAATGAATCATACAGCCTCAGGATGAGAAAGCAACACTTATTTTAGCCCTTTTAACTAAAAGAGAGCATGAGCTAGTGTTCTGAATATTCATCCGACAATCATCATCCGCACATAACTTTCTAAGCAAGAAAATATCATTAAGGAGCTTGAACACTGGCGTGTATGAAGTGCGATCTGTCCATCAATTTCTGGTCTCTTCTCAACAGGACAACTTTGGATGGTTTGATAATCCTCCCGTATTTCCTTTACATTTAATCGATTAAAATATCCGTACGAGACTGCAAATACACTACGATTGGCTATGCGGTTATTAAACAAACTACAGCACTATATCATCATACAGGCAGTCACTGAAGAACATGCACACGTAGTAGTGGTGGTGTTTTGTTTTTTTGTTAGTTCTTTTGCCGGCTGCTGTTTTAGGTGATTACCGTAATTGCAACTTTAATCAATTTGACAAGCAGCCTGGAAGCTAACCTTATCTCTGCACTCTGTTACACCACATACACACTCCAGGAAACACAGATATACCTCCAAACATTAGCATTGATTTTCACCTCATCTCTCCCATATGGCTCAATCAGGGGAGGTTTTCATGGGTTTTACGCAATCCTGCAATAAACACAATAACGTATAAAGGTGCATCAAAAGATTTCGAAAATAGGGAAATAAACATGGATCAGAACTTACACACTCTACGACTGGCAAGACTTCGTACAGGTTTGAGTAGATTCCTATAACAGGCTTTTATATATAGCAATCATTTTTATTATTTCCATAAGCACGTGGATGCAGCAAAAAAACTCACGGTGTAAATACATAATTACAGTTCCACCACACTTCAAAAATGTCCACTACATCACTGCTAGTGACTGAAAGCCTTATAAACCGTCTCTTCTGCTGTAAAAAATTTGCAGATACTGTAGTAATTGCTTGTTAAGGCTTGTCAGTTTGCCATGACACCAAACACATATATAAGATATAACTCCATAGAGGCGTATCGGATGTACATACTTGGCAACTCTGTCAAATCGCTTGACTAAAGTTGTTTTTTCAATAGTTGAAAGCATCAAATTTGAGAGGAGAAAGCAGGAAATGCCTTCATGTGAGTATCCCTGCTTGGCCAAGTACAAAAGCACATCAGGCAGTGCAGAAATGCCTTCAAAGTCAACTGTAGCAACGAATGAAAGTTTGTCCCGTAATGCTGACGTTAGCTTCTAATCGTAATGTGGTTCGGGAATGATACGTCAACGGTGCGTGATTGGATAGGTGACAGTGAAGGTCATCCTGAGCACCTGCTTCGATCCATTAAACCAAGCGATCAAGTTTTGATGGGAATTTCTCACAGCCATTTCCTGTCGAGTCCTGAGAGAGGGAGACCGACAGAGAAAGGGTTGATCCGGGTTGTGCTTTCATATTCCAATTTTCCATCTGACATGGCGGACTCCCGTCTCGTATAATGAATCGAGACACTTCAATTAGTCTGTCAAGATAAACAGTTTCCGATAGGCTTTGTCGGAAGCCGAGCAACGGCAAGAAACATTTGTCGTTGGTGACAGAGTATGAATTACTCTGCGATTTTTAAAGGCAAATTATTTGCATGAACTTTATGAGCCATACCAATTTAGTGACAACTCCAACGATTTTCTTTAGTCTTTGATTGAATAAGACTGTTGATTTATATTAAGACATTCATAACATAGACTTCCTTTCTTTTTTTCTACTACTATTAGGTTTTTTTTTTTCTTTACTTAAAAACAACAATGGCACAAAAATATATAAACAGTATGTACTTCTTAAAGTTAGTTATTTTACCCTGGTTATTACTCATTAAATATTTAGTTTGCATGGGGGACGGGGGTCAGCATTTCGTAGTGTAGATGCAGAACAAGTTTTAATGCCAGTATTTATTTAGTTAGACAGCCACCTACTGCATGACATACTACTCTCAGTAGACGTTACTGTAATGCGATGCTTTTCAGCTCACCACCGTTGTAAAGTGTGGCTTTAAATGAAATCATTTACAGCTTGAACCTTTCTAGACATTCTCCTCTGGCCTCTCTCATCAATAAGTTGTTTCCGCCTGCAGAAATCCTGCTCAGGGGTGTTGTTTTTTGTTTTCCGCACCACTCTGCGTAAGGATTTTTATGAGACTGTTCTGTGCTAAATCCTGTGTTAAAAAAACAAACAAACAAAAAGAGTCATTTGAAAATTCACTACACCCTGTAATATACTGAAAAGACATTATTTGATGTTTTACTTTGTGAATTTAATTTATTTTTTGAAAATATACACTTATGAATGCAACACACTCCAAAAAAGTTGGGACAGTTGACTGTTTAGCACTGTGTAACATCAGCTTTACCTTTAATAACACTTATTAAGCATTTGGGTGCTGAGTGAAGACACCAGTTGGTTAAGTTCAGCAAGTGGAATTTTCACCATTCATCCGTTATGCATTTCTTCAGCTGCGCAACTGTACGTGCCTTCATCGCCTTATTTTTCACTTCATAATGCGTCACACGTTCTCAATCAGAGACAGGTCAGGACTGCAGCAGGCCATGCTAGCACCCGCACTCTCTGCTTACGCAACCATGCACTAGTAATCTGTTCAGAAAGTGGTGTGGCGTTGTCCTGCTCTGGATGGCAGCATATGGTGCTCCAAAATGTATACATATCTTTCTGCATTAATGATGCCCTCACAGATGTGCAAGTTACCCATGCCATGGGCACTGACACACCCACATACCATGACAGATGCTGACTTTTGGACTTGACGCTGATAACAGCTCGAGTATTCCCGAGCCCATGTCAGGATCTCCATTACAGACTCATGACGTTTTTTAAGACAGTGACGTTTGATGGATCGGAGATCACACACATTCAGAAGTGGTTATCGGTCTTGCCCTTTACGCACCGAGATTTGACCGGATTCCTTGAATCTTTTAATTATATTGTGCGCTGTAGAAGGTGAAACGCCCAAAATCCTACCGATTTGTCTTTGCGGAATGTCGTTCTCAAAGTACTGGATTATTTGCTGATGCATCTGTTGGCAGATCGGTGAGTCTCGACCCGTGCTCTTGAAGGACTAGGCCTTTTTTGGAGGCTCCTTATATGCTATGATTAGACAATTGCCACGCCCGTTTCACATCACCTTATTATGCCAACTCGTCACAACGCTATTAGTCTTAAACTGCCCCTGTCCCAACTTTTTTGGAATGTGTTGCATGCATCAATTTCAAAATAAACATTTATCTTCAAAAAACTATGCAGTATATGTACTTCATGGCATCTTGTGATTATTACAGATCAAAAGATAAAAAAAAAACTAAAACTGGTCCCTATGCTAAAATGAACACCTTATTATATTATATAATGTGTATGTAAATATTTCTAAGCGGTTGTATTGAACCTTTCAAGCTGAAGCAGGTTGTAGCTTTAAGAAGCCCGAAGCCTGTTCGTGCTCCTGCGTTATGGATGAGATGACGCAAGAACGAGGCTGGTGTTTAGATGTGTATCCGTGTCTGAAAGGTTTCCTCCATCCCTGCACTCTTTAACCTCTTCACTGTTATCCGTGACAGCCCCGAGAGCCCGGAAAGCAGAGGCCATTCATTAGTATCGACCCCGTTTGAATTTTAAGTGGTGGTTGATACCACAACAGCATACACAGTGTGTTATAACAGACAGAGCCTTGATTCCTAAACACACATGCACAGACTTCCACAAACACACACCGCTTCATCAGCTAATCTCGGGAAGTGAATCTCACTGGGACCGTCAGTGAAGGCTGGAGGGCAGGATGTGACGAGATGTTCCAGGGGGGAGAGAGAGAGGAGGAGGGGGGGGGGGGGGGGGGGGGGGGGCAGGTAAACATGAGAGAGGACGGCTTGTTATGGTGTCTCTCAGGGACACAGAGGGACGAAGTGTGAGACTGTGTGTGAGATTGTGTGTGTGTGTGTTTGTGTGTGTGTGTGTGGGGGCTCACAAAGGGACGTTGAAGGAGCAGGTTACTTTTCAACTGCCAGTGTCACAAACTCAGTGTCTCCAGCATTGGATCTGAAAGGACAAGGGACTACATTTAATATTTATTAAGATCTTTAGATATGTGGTGAGGTGAAAATAAAAGGAATCAAAAATATCACGTTCTGTTGTAGGAAAATAATCAACGTTAGGGTGGCTACTGTTACCAGCGTAAAGTTGATTATTTTAATATAACAGCATGTCTCATTGTGTTTTATTCAGCTTATGCCACAGTAATTTGCCAATGATTATCATTTTTTATTTATTAAACACTGTACAGAAACCACACCTCCTTCACTGAGACTGACAGAAACACAGGCCACGCCTTCTTTACTGGGACTGACAGAAACACAGGCCACGCCTCCTTCACTGGGCCTGACAAACACAGGCCATGCCTCCTTCACTGAGACTGACAGAAACGCAGGCCACACCTTCTTTACAAAGACTGACAAAAACACAGGCCATGTCTCCTCCATTGGGACTGACAGAAATACAGGCCACGCCTCCTTTACCAAGACTGACAGAACACAAGCCACACCTCTTTTAGTGGGACTGACAGAAACACAGGCCACACCTCCAATCACTGGGACTGACGGAAACACATTACATGCCTACAATCACTGGGACTGACAGAAACACAGGCCACGTCTCCTCCACTGGGACTGACAGAAACACAGGCCACGTCTTCTTTACAAGGACTGACAGAAACACAGGCCACGCCTCCTTCATTGAGACTGACAGAAACACAGGCCATGCCTCCTTTACCAAGACTGACAGAAACACAGGCCACGCCTCCTTTACCAAGGCTGACAGAAACACAGGCCACACCTCCTTTAATGGGACTGACAGAAACACAGGCCACGCCTCCTTCACTGTGACTGACAGAAACGCAGGCCACACCTTCTTTACAAGGACTGACAGAAACACAGGCCACGCCTCCTTCATTGAGACTGACAGAAACACAGGCCATGCCTCCTTTACCAAGACTGACAGAAACACAGGCCACGCCTCCTTTACCAAGACTGACAGAAACACAGGCCACACCTCCTTTAATGGGACTGACAGAAACACAGGCCACGCCTCCTTCACTGAGACTGAGAGAAACACAGGCCACGCCTTCTTTACAAAGACTGACAAACACAGGCCACGCCTCCTTTACCAAGACTGACAGAAACACAGGCCACGCCTCCTTCATTGAGACTGAGAGAAACACAGGCCACACCTCCGCCACTGGGACTGACAAACATAGGCCACGCCTCCAATCACTGAGACTGACAGAAACACAGGCCATGCCTCCTTTACCAAGACTGACAGAAACACAGGCCACACCTCCAATCACTGGGACTGACAGAAACACAGGCCACGCCTCCAATCACTGGGCCTGACAGAAATACAGGCCACGCCTCCTTCACTGAGACTGACAGAAACACAGGCCATGCCTCCTTTACCAAGACTGACAGAAACACAGGCCACGCCTCCAATCACTGGGACTGACAGAAACACATGCCACGCCTCCTTGACTTGGACTGAGAAACCAACACTTATTTTTGTACATTATCTTTGTCATCCATTTTGAGTTGTCAGTGGACCTTAATCCCCACCCCACAATTTCTTCCACTTTTAACCGCATTAGCATTGTTGTCGCAACAATACAAAAGATGCGATCGATAAATAGGCTGCTCTTCTGTAGGTTCCTATAATTAAGATGTGTCCAGGTGCAATGCATGAAGGGGCTCAGATTCTTTCAGCTGCGTGTTAAAAAAGACGAGCGTAGCATTCAAAGCAGCGACGACTCCACAACCGCTGGTGTTCCACAATGCTGTCAAGGTAAAGTGTAGACAAAACGACGTGTTCTGCGGGAAGGCGAGAACCTGACAATGGACCCATCCATCCATCTTCTCCTGCTCTCGCTAACTGAGACTTCTATTATCTGATGCGTAGTGCCCGAAACTCAAAACTCTAAAGCATTTGTTTTAAAGGACTTAAGATAAAAAATATATATAAAAAAGTAAACAAACTCATCGCTGCATAAGCAACGTGAGAAAGAAACACACAGTGAGCAGTTGGCTGATTAGTATTAATAGCAGTAACTTCACAGAGATTGCATTCAACATTCATCGAACAGTTTTGTATTATTTATGACTGGAGTGAAAGTCTACGAGCGTGGAGAAATGCGTTCAAGGGAATTGCAAATTATTTAGTTTGAGTTAATCAGGACAGCCTGTGAGCTGGAGTGAAAATATATCAAAACGTCAGCAACATTGCTGGATCGTTATAACAGGACACTTTCCCCCCCCACATGAGTTTCTCCCTACTGCTTGTAGTCGATTTACACTTGAAGGGGCAGTGGTGGGTTGGCGGTTAAGGCTCTGGGTTATTGATCGGAAGCTCGGGGATTCAAGCCCCAGCACTGCCTGGTTCTGGGTTACTGGCTGGAAGGTCGGGGGTTCAAGCCCCAGCACTGCCTAGTTCTGGGTTACTGGTCGGAAGGTTAGGGGTTACACTACATAATTTGTTCGGAAGATTAAACATATATGCTTCATATTTACGAGATTAGTTTGAGACCCCTGCATTAAACAGCGGAAGACATTTTTGGAAGTTATCTGAGGAACTCGGTGCTTCTCAGTGACCACACATCAGTTCTCATCAGTGCATCTCCTCTGGGCTCTTTCTTTCATTCATGCAGGCAAAAGGATGTGTACTGTAGTGCTGACAGATGTGCTTACAAAACTCATAAAGCTGGGGCAGAGGGTTCATCAGAGGAATGGATACCTACCTACAAATTCATTGCTGCCATACATGCCAAATTTGCCTGTTCCCCGCCTCCACCATGTGTACGCTGTGTTTGCATGTTCTCCGTGATTGTGCTCTGTGATGGGTTGGCACCCTGTCCAGACTGTCCCACGCCTTGTGCCCATGCTAGGCTCCGGTTTCCCTCATGACCCTGTGTAGGATAAGCAGTACAGTAAATGGATGGATGGATGGAGGGATGCAAAAAAAAATCCTCAACAACCCCCCCTTGGCAGGATCCACCATGACGTTTTGAGGAACCTCAAGTCTTCTAGAACATCGTCATCCAGAAGACTGTGAAAGAATTTAGTGTGGTTGGCACTGGGTGTCTTCGTGCGCTCATTCCCTCTGAGACAAACACATCTTAATTCCTCTCTGTCAACAGAAAGCGTTAAGAGGAGAACACGTATTCATTAGCATAAATCACGCTGGCATTTCACTACTTACCTGGATGACTCGGTATCTCTCCGAGGGTCTCTCGTCGTCCTGCAGCGAGCTCTTCAAACCCGCGCCGGATGTCAGCATCGATCATCCGACCTTGGGGACGAAGGATCATTAACGAGTCGCAAAGTGAAACAGCTCTCTTCAGCAGCAGATGAATCAATGCGTCATGAATGAATGGAAAGTTCCGTCTGCTCCATGTCATTTCCCATAATTGCACCCCCCCATAATTTTTTTTTGGTGTGTTTTGCTGATCATCATAAAAATCAGTCAGTTAATTCCACAGTTAATTTCCTCTAAAGCTTACGCTCCAACAGTTTATCTCAATGAATACTAATTACTCAAGCAATCAAACTGCATCACTATCAAATACATTTTCATGTGATTATTAATGGGACACTGATTAGAATCGTAACAGCTTGTTGTATAATTATAATTAGGAGTCATCTAATATTTATCTCTTTTCATGTTGCTAATTTAAGGTTCTTCCTTCCATCCCCCATCCAGCTCCACCCCCTCCAAGACATGGCTTTGGATTGAGGAGGACCTTCTACTTTTCTCTTGAATATCCGAGATCCCGTCAAATGGCTTTCCACAGCTCATCGCTCCTAAAACAGGCATGAATGAGTCATTCTTGCTGCATGAATCATTCTGTGTGGTGAGTCAACTCGCACTGTTCAATTCACTTCCCGCAGAGTTCAAAAGAATCAATTTGCTAAAAGGAAGAATAATAATTCAGGACTGGTGGAGATTAGGAAAGGCATTCATTTGGTCTATAATTGGTTGGAAGCCAGTGGATAATAGATGGGAGTCATCTGATTTAAACTTGAGCTAGGGAACTTGTCAAAGCCAGCTAGTGACTAACAGGAAGTTTATTATTTTTATTTTATTTTAAAGGTGCTTCTCTTTATTTTTGTATTTCGGGATGAGAGTGAGTCATGCGGGTGTCTGCTTGGTTTGGTGTCTATATTTATTCCTCTGAGCTTTAGCTAGGTCTTGAATATGATTCGGCTTGTGTTTTGACAGACTGGAGAACAAATACATGGATTAGCTAATAAAACAGACTGAGAACACGGATCGAGTAATAAAAATACGCCCACTCCAAGTGACCAGGCATGATGGTTTTGTTCTCTGTGCTGTATCTTAGTTATCTAGATCAGCCTTGGTTGTTTTCTCTTTCACCTGGTACTTGACAACCATGTTCATGTGCACGAAAAGTTATTTTATATACAGAGGAAAAGGCATTATATCTTTAAATAGCATACTACTACCATTGGCGTCAATAGTATGCAGTCTGGTTTGGGACGCTGCCATGAATTCTCTATGAATGGAAGAATTTTTCTTCCAAAAATCTCACATCTGCAGTTTGAGCTACATGTCTTTACATATAAAGATGCAAGCATCTACTGATATGCTGATAAAAGCCCACCTTGCTGAAATTTTGTTTAATCGTGTCCATGCGTTTAATAAACATGGTCTGCTTTGCAGCATGATTTAAAGAGGACAAGAAAGGGTTGATATTTTTTTCCTCCTCCTGAAGATTTCTTATTACAATGGGGTCCATCCATTCATCCATTTTCTATACCGCTTATCCTTCAGAGTCACGGCAAACCTAGAGCCTATGCCAGGAGGCATGCGGCACAGGGTATGGTACACCCTAGACAGGGTTCCAATCCATCGCAGGGCCAAACACTGCACCAAACTCCCAACCTTGGAGGTGTGAGGCAAACGTGGTAACCACTAAGCCACCGTGACAATTACACATCATGAAAATTGATGTCCTGCCTGCAGAGAAATGTTAATTATTTACATCAATGAACTAAGTCGGGAATGAAGGTCGACTGAGAATAGAGTGAGAAATATCTGATTTAAAAAAAAAAAAAAAAGAGAGCACAATTGTCCTCAGGACATTATTTTCTTTTTTTTTTGCGCTTAACATCCTGCTAGCATTTGTCTTCTAAAGGAAATTATAGGAATATACACTATGATTCAAGCACATTGTGTGTTCGGTACTAAAGCTTTCCAGGGGTACAGATAAAACTAGAAGAAAGCGAGGGATTCATTTATTATCGCACGTCTTTTTATTGTCTCTGGTCAACACAATTTATAGAGCCAGAGGTCTCGTAACCTCAGCAAGGTCGGACAAATAAGCACACATGATCCCAAGGACTCTATTTATCGCTTGAAACGCCTAATTATTCCATTCTGAATATATAAGTAATTATATATAAATATTTACAATAATGCATTTAATACAGCAACAATTCGAACTTGGCTCCAAAGAGGCCCAAAGATAGAAATATTCACAAGTATACTGAAAGCTGAGAATCTCATCCACAGGTCCTCATGCACTCCACTAGAGATGAGAGTGATGAAAAGCAGGCCAGCACAATCAAAATCTGCTAATGCTAAGTAGTATAGCAACAAAAATGCCTTTTGGCTTTTTCATGCGTGTTGCTGAGAGCAGTGTCCGAGTTGGCAGACAGCGTTAGCGTGCCGTCGCTCATTCAGGCTCGTTCGCTAGAGATAGCGATGATGATGGCTTCCCTGTGTGCATCATTACAACAAATCTCCTCTCTCTGGCTGAGGAAATAAAGCTTAGGTGTTAAGCTACATGATGCAGAGGGGCTCATTAGAGAAAAGACGTGGAGAACATGCAAGACTGCAGAGAGGGCGCAAGAAGCGTGGGGCAAACATGAGTGTCGAAAGCACAAGCGGCCGAATCACAGAATTTTGGTTGCTAAGCCAAAACTCTTTACACAGTTGCTGCTAATTATCAGTCCTTTTTCGCCTTTTTAGTTTGTGTTAGGAATTCTCAGGAGTCCCTGATGACCTCATGTTCCTTCATTTTCTACCAACTGGTCAGAAACGAGTGCAGGGTACAAATTAAAAAAAGGTTGGGCTGCATCCGAATATACTCTACTATAAGTAGGCGGAATGCAGGACACCAAAGGAGAGTCAGAATTCTCAGTATTCGAGTAGGCGAGAAACACCTGGATGACCTACTGCTTCCACCAAGATTCTGCCGTATGGAAGCAATGGATACTGAGCTGGCTGTCCCATAAGGCGACAGGACTGGTGTGGAAGAGCTGTCAGACTCAAAAAACGGCGGAAGGCAGCGTGCTGCTCTTTTTAAGTTGTAGTTCACGTGACAACGCCAACATGCCGGATGTAGTATATCCGGATTGTAGTCATTAAATACACATACAGGTATAATGATCAGCACATACTGTATCGATGGTACTGTCGCATTACCTACCAGCGATTTCGGACACAGCCTTGGAGTAAATGCTAGTAATCATGGTGTGGATGAATTCTAACGTACAAAGGTAATAATTCTATACTACAAACGTGCAGCGTGTTGCTTTCGTGTTACTGAGAAACCAAAAAAAAAAAAAGTACCAAAAAATTCTGTTGAATTCCACATGTTGGAAAATTTAGTTGTTAAAAGGTTATAGTTGGTACAAATCACTGCCACTGGAGACTCCGGAGACCCAGATCGATTATTATACATGAAGAAATGAACAAAAGAACGACTGCGCCATACTGGATGTCTGGGTTACGGTCATTCACTGAGGCTGATGCGATTCGCCCTCACAGGCACTTGATGGATAGAAGTTATTAAGTCGGTGTCCGAACCTGTTTATGATGAAGAGCCAGTGCCTGTCTTTTATACTCAAGCCATCAATTCGCAGACGAGAGGTGACCCGACACCGTCACAGATCGCAAAGCAGGCTAAAGAAAGTCATGTCCCGACCAAATCGGAACGCAAGCGTGACACGGCGGACGGTATTTTAGAGACGGCAAGATTGTCTTTAACAGTGAGCTGCTTTCTAAATTTTGGTTTGCCGAGTCAACATACTGTATGACAGCCAACAGTGGCAGCATCAACACCAACACCTACTGACCAATCAGAGTTGAGCATAGTTGTGGAATAATACATATACTGTAGTACTATAGGTAGAGATTATTTTGATCGAGCTAAAGCTGAAGCATGAACTTCATGGAAGCACACACTACGTTATTGTTTAAGGATATTAGAGTAATCAATCACCGAATAAGCTCAGCTGAGTGTATTGGGAACTTTATTGGATTGTATTGTTTTGGGAACAAACAAAATGAAAGATAGGAAACTGATTGCGTTTAATAAAGACATCGATTCCAGACTAATATGGGAATTGGGAATCTCCTTCATTACGTTCATCTTTTTACGATGAAGCTAAACGGCCGTGTTCTGTCACTGCGTATGTCGTATCGAATGTAAACTTGGTAAATGTTTACTTTGCACGTGTTCACTCTTGCAAGACAACACGCGCACGCACACACACACACCCCGTGCTGATGATGTTTTCTGAAAGCGTTCCCTCATCTACTGTGCTTGTAATTTCCACAGTGTATTCACACACATGTTCCCGGGGTCTGAGCGTGAAGGAGCAAGAGCTTTGAAAATCCGTCCTCAGCTGAGACGTGGTAGAACGGACCTCTATGAGCATCGAGCTCTGAGCCAAACCAGCCTGGAGTGGGAGGAGGAGCGTGACCTTGCAGGGAAACTCGGCAGGGATTCACCACAAATCATTTGAAGGATTGAGGAGGTCCTGTGGAGTGGAAAAATCAAGCGTCTGAAGGGCTGGTAAACAACTTGTGAACCCACTTGATTTGGTGATTAGGGAAGCACAAGGTGCGAGGTGCTTTGTGCAGCTCAGAGTCTTTCTGTGGGCGTTTCTTTGATATTTATACATTTCATGCTAGGCCCATGCCTAGTCGATTCCATGAGTTAGATGCCATTTAACCTGTGTAGCTCTTAAAAACTTGATTTTTTATCATGACCATCCACTGAATCTTAGAAAACATGCATTTAACCATTCATAAATGTGTTACGATATATCTGTTCTTATATATTCTGAATTGTAACATACAGTTAAAGTATCGTAGCACTGTACTAGTTTCTACAGCTGTATATAAGACACACACACACATTTACAAGAGTCACTTACCTTGGTCATTTTCTGTCCAAAATATCAGGATTGATATTCATTTACTGTCCAAGACCACATTACCGTTCCCACATTGAAGCACGGTGGTGATAGCATCATGCTGAGCGTTACACTTTGCCAACATGGTTGCCTTCCTTAACCTGACACTGGTTTCTTGGTTCTTTTTATTTTAGGAACATATTGTCTCTATTATGTTAATCTGGTTGAATAGTCTAGAATGTGTGATGTCTGGACTCTGATGTCTGGAATAATTACATTGGTTTTAAGTTACTGTATATTGTATTAGTTTTAGGTTAACTAATCAAACTAACAATTAAACCGTATATAAATAATTATCAAAAAAAAACAACAACATACGTGTGAGAGTTCGAGTCAAATTTGTTGGTGTTTGAGCACGTGATGGTCGACTCTAACAATGTGTAGCAAAGTTAGGTAACTCATGAAGAAACAATGACATGAGAAGAAGGAAAAGGGGAGTGGCTCATTGATTGACCTGCCATTTTTATCGGTGTGAGAAGAAACAGACTGGTCTTTCTGCGGTTTTATTATTATTTTTTTTGGTTAAAACAGCTTCTACACAGAACGTGTAAAGACTGGCAGGTCTGCATATGCAGTAATACATCTCAGCGCTTGATGTCTCCTGAGTGTGTTCCTGTCTCAAATCCCTGGCATATGGATATTTTTAACTTTTTTTTTTTTCTTTCTGCAGATCTGCAATGCTTTTTGCTTGTTTGACAGTTTCTTACTGGCCGTCATTCACTAAGATTGTCAGAACTCATTTAGTGTTTTTAACACTGTCTTGTTAGTGCACCCCCCACTCCTCCCCACTATGTCTCAGGAGGTCACTTATGAATTGTAACTCCATTTTAACCCTCGGTCTGAAGTGCTCTGCTATTTGATTTCTGCCGCAAATGTTTATCTTCGCTTCTTAATGGAAGCATGGGTGCCATGGGTATCGTTTATATAGTGACAGCTTACACAGGTATGGCGGACGTTGTATATAACTTCAGGGTGGTGACAGTAACTCTGCTTCATCACATCATTACTTATTCAGTAACAAAGATTTTTGGTTTTAAACACAGATTATCTTTTTTCCCAACGTGGCCCTTATAGTACTCTATTTAACTACATAACATATTTGCAAGCAGATTGCCCAAGACTTTTACATGCAGTTGGTGAATATTGTGAAAGGAACATCTGCTGACCTTCGTAAAAAAAAAAATTAATTAAAAATCCACAAAAATCCCCCCTTGAAATGAAACGAAGGAAGCTGGTATATAAAGATAAAGTCTCAGAGGACACTTACTTGGGACAAAGACAAGCTCCGTTAGCCTTTAGTGGAGTGTGTAGAGGTCTGAAGAGCTTATGTGCCCACCTCCAGCTACGTTCTTGTGACATTCACAGGTCAAAATCCTGTATCACACGGTATGTAAAAGATTATTTGATGCCTTTCCAGAGAAAGGAAGAAAGGTGGAGGAAGAAAAAAAAAAGAAGAAGAAAGAACTCAAGGGTGTGTTAAAAAAATCCCATAAATCTTCACTGGCATTTGAATGAGATCAGTGAGTACATTAGAGGAAAGTAGGAATGAAAGATGGGCTTGTCATCAGAGCAAAATTAAAAGCCTATACAGAAGGGGAAATGGTTGAAAAAAAAAGAAAAAAAAGAAGGCAAAGAAATGGAGAATTAAAGTATGTTATGAAGTCATTTGAAGGTTAAAAACTCCTAACGCAGCCCGGGACAGTGGAGAGTTCTTTTACAGTAAACACGTATCCGACGACAAGATGTAAATAATAAGATTAGAATAAGAGTAGGGTCAAAACAAATATTACAAATATTAATTAATTATAAACAATCCAGCAAGCTGGCTTTTCCTATGAGAAAAAAAAATTCTTTATGTTAATGGAGTCAAATTATTATATCAGGGAGTGGGAATTATTATTATTATTATTATTATTATTATTATTATTATTATTATTATTAATAATAATAATAATAATAATAATAATAATAAATACATAATCACCTATCACACCAAATCTCAACCGTGCTGCATTCTGATTGGTGAGGAGGTGTTGTTAACTATTAACATGATGACAATATATAAACAACTTCATAACAACAGGGACTTCTAATGTAGATTGCTCCACAAAAGAGCCCAAAACCTGCAATAACTACAACAACAACAAGGATTAGCATTAATTTCACAGAGAATTAGCATTTAACTTGTTGTTTCTTCAACGTGAAAATAATGTTTAGTAGTCAATATCATGCAGTAGTAGTACTGATTGTTTCCGTATGTGAACACGTTTCTGTTTACATAATTCGATTCATCCCTCACGGTTTAACCTGCCCATCAATTACTGAGTAATTTATAGACGAGTCACTTCACAAACGAACAACAGAGGCACCTAACTGAATCAGGGATGAGCCATGTCATGCCAATTTTCCAAACTTATATCCTTCAATCTCTAATACAAGATGCTATTTAGGTATTTGCACAACTGCTCTATAGACAATAATACATATTGCATGAGGTGTTACCCTGATCCTTTGCATGAAAAAACAAAACAAAAACAAAACAAAGCAGCAACAACAACAACCCATGAATTCGTAAAACGTTGCTACTAAAGCAGCGCTGATAAAAGAGAAATATTGGATTCCCCCGTGAACCCTTTAGCGTCTTTTTCATTCTGTGAACGATCTCGCTTATGAGGAATCTCATAATGCTTTAACACACGAAATTTTTCATCCCGACTGTGAAACAATGCGATTTGAGACAATCAAAATGTAATGAGATTCCCGAAACGCAATTACAGTTCAGGAGGCTGGAGGATGAAGAGCTGCTTCTCCAGAAACACTCTCTCTCACACACACACACACACACACACACACACACACACACACACACACACACACACACACACACTGCAGTTACACAGTCATGAGTTTATCTTATATATCTGTTGACTCAGGAATCTTATTGAAGGAGACTGCAGGTTTCCTCTGAGAGCTGTGTGTGTGCTGGATTTGTGCCTGTCCTGCCAAGGGGGTTTCTAAAAATGACAGGTTTACCATATGCCGTTCTTTTAAAATTGAAAGTCTAAGAAAGACCCAACAAATGGTTTGAAGCTTTTTAATGAGTCAAATGTGTTCCTGTTTGTCCCACAATGGGGTCGTAAGTGTTGGAATATGGAAAAAGAAATCCATAAAATGTCTGTCGAGGATCAGCAGGAATATATCACATAGTACATAGTACAGTTGTGGTCGGACGTTTGCATACACATGTCGTGAACATGAACGTTATGGCAATGTTGGGCTTTCAATCAATGACTACAGAAAACCCCAAATAAATTAAAACTTGTGAAAAAAATCCTTGTTTTTTATTAAAGATATATGTTGTACGATCATTCTGATAAAGTATGTACCATGTCTGTGGCACTCACATGTTGTGCTGTCATAGGAAACGTATCAATGACAGCGGGTTTGATAGAGTGGAGTTACTGTTACCTTCTCAAAGTTGATGATTTTCCTATAACAGCACATCCCCAAGTATTTTTTTCCTCTTATACCACGGCAATTTGTCAACACCAGCCATTATATTTACTAAAGAAGATGCTTCCTTTTAAATTATTACTACATTTCAGCACCCAGAACCTAAACCCGACTATTTAACTGCCCCCAGAAACCAAACCCAACTATTTTACTGCACGCAGAGCAAAGCCCAACTACTGTACTGCCCTCAGAACCCAAACCAATTATACTGCACCCAGAACCCAAATCCAACAATTTTACTTGTCCCAGAACCCAATCCCAACAATTTTACTTGTCTCAGAACCCAAACCCAATTTTACTGCTCCCAGAACCTTAACCCCAAAATTTTACTGCACCCAGAACCCAGACCCAACAATTTTACTGCTCCAAGAACCCAAACCAACTTTACAGTACCCAGAACCCAAAACCCAAATTATTATTTATTATTATTATTCAGAATCAGAATGAGCTTTATTGCCAAGTATGTTTACACACACAAGGAATTTGTCTTGGCGACAAGAGCTTCCAGTGCAGAAAAAAAATCTGGAATATCACAATATAAAAAAAATAAACAAACCCAACTACTGTACTACATCAAGAACCCAAAGACAACTACAATACTGTACCTGGAACCCAAATTCAACAACTGCAGTATAACCAGAACCCAAATGTTCTGTAAGTTTTACCAACTACTGTACTGCACCCAGAACCCAAACCCGACTGCTTCTCTACGAGGTAGTGCCTTTAGTGTCTTCATTTAACTTGATTTTATGTCAGCTGGTGAAAACAAATTCTTAGAAATTATTATTAATTCTATATGATTGAAATAATAAATGAAATATTTTTTAACTTTACTGCAAAACAACAACAACAAAAAAACTGCAACTGGATTCATTTTTTAAATGGTGTCAGGCTAAATACCAAAACATTTCTATTCTAGGTCCAATCCCCCCTCTATACACACTCGCACAACACCCCCTCTCCGTGCTCTTTTTTCTCAGGAGTTAATTTTTCATCAAGTCCACTTGCCCATGTGATTGATGTGGACACATTTACTGTATTTACATTTAGTGTATTAATAGAAACTTGCTCCAAATCGTATCCGTACAAGGTTCGAACTATTGCATTGAAATTCAGAGAGCACCACTCAGACATGTGAGGCTCATTAGTATATCAGTCACAGCTTCACGCTCGAGGCTGGAGACTGACAGAATTAGTACCTTACAGCACTTTTGGGCCCGAGGAAATGCACACCAAGGCCTCTGTATTAATTTTACAGTGATGAGGTCATGAATGTATATAAACATGTCTATAATAAATTAGCCATCAAGCGACAAGGATGATGCGCTGGAACACAAGTAAAGCAACGGACATTTTATGTCTGTCTTACATTCACACACACACACACACACACACACACACACACACACACACACTCACACACTCACACACTCACTCCACGTCGCTCTTGCAAACGGTCTCATTAATGAAACTGCTATCCAGAGACCCTGTTAAAAAACCATTCCCTGCTAATAGCTATTGCTTTCCTGTATTCAACAATGGGAAATTCATTAAGGCTCTAGTTAATGGTTAGTAGCACACCACTGATTGATTTTGATTTCACAGATAAATATGAATAAATTATTCACAATGAACAGTTAGGTGGGGTGGGTAAGGGAGAGGGGGGTAATGGGGAGAAGAGAGGAGTTTACGCTTTCTCTGTAACATGTCGAGACGCAACATGAACTAATTCCGCAATGTTGAACGTACTGTAAACTAAAAACGGCTAAACAGCTGAGAAAATATTGCTTTGGAATAAAACAATTCGCAACGTGCTCTTGTCAGAAAATGGTAACGGTAGCAGCACGTCCCCGAGTGTTTCGTTCCTCACTTAACATTCACTGCAGTAAAGAGCAGAGGATGTGAACTGAATACAGATCGCGGCTACGGGTTGGGACCCGTGTGTGATAAATTTTTCATGATCTCAGGGATTTGATTGTGCTTTGAGTGAACTGTCTGATTCCTGACTCAGGACTTTTTAAACGTGCAGTACTTCATAATAAAGCGTATTAGACCTGAACGTCCAGCCCGTTCTCAAAGTCACGGTTTTGTTTGTTACCATTTCAGATACGATATCGAGACTCTCTTCATGAATCTCAACGCTACTGATA